>NW_012147745.1:2424077-2424617 GCF_000956105.1 Propithecus coquereli | reverse complement strand
GAAAAAATAACGACAATGAATTAAAAATTAATTTACCAATCTAGAGAGATTGTTTTGCACAGTTGACTTTAGGTAAAACCTGCTTATTATTTTTTAAAACAGCTTTACTGAAATATATTTCTTATACCATAAAATTTACCCATTTAAAGTATACAGTTCAGTAATTTTTAGTATATTCACAGAGTTCTATGACCATGACCACAATCTAACTTTAGAACATTTTCTTCACCTCCTTCAAAAAGCCCTGCACCCATTAGAGTGACTCTCCAGCCTCCCTCACCCCAACCCACCAGCCCCAGGCAACTAATAATCTACTTTCTCTCTATAGATTTGCCTGTTCTGGACATTTTATACAAATGGAAGCATACAATATGTGGTCTTTTGTGATTGGCTTCTTTCACTCAGCATAATGTTTCATGGTTCATCCATGTTGTAGCGTGTATCAGCACTTCATTTCTCTTCACTGTCTGATAACATTCCATCGTATGGATATTTTTATTTATACTTTTATTTATCCATTCATCAGTTTATGGGTATTTG
>NW_012147745.1:2412827-2422622 GCF_000956105.1 Propithecus coquereli | reverse complement strand
GTGTTACTCACTAGAGGACTAGAGTGTATACTCTGGACTCATACTCCTGGGTTGAATCCTCACTCTACCACTTACTAGCTGTTTGAGTTTGCACAAGTTATATCATGATTTTTGTGTTTGAATTCTCATCTATGAAATGGGAATGATGATAGCACCTACCTTGTAGAATTGTGAGGACTAAATGGAATATTATAGGTAAACTAGTTATTAATAGAACAGCATCAAGCACATAATAGGTACCCTTTAGTGTTAAATGACAAAGAGGTTGTGGTTGTTATATTATAGAATTAGTGTGTCTGTGAAAATTGGCCATCACAGATTCTGATGGATCTTCCTTATTGCTCTTAAGCATTTCAGACAAAATGAAATGTAACCTAGAAAACAAACAGCCCTAGATATGCTTATCTGAAGCAGAAATCATCATGATCATTCATATATTTCTATTAAGATTTTTTCTCTCATAAAAATAAATGTTACCTTCTAATAGTGAGGAAATTGGCTCTGTCAATCTTTATTGTCTAATTTCTTTGAATTCCAAACATTCAAATAACATTAATTAATCAAAGGGTTCTCAGTTAATTTCAGATGTTGCAAATAGACTAATATTTTATATATGGAAATCACAGCAGGGGGAGGTGGACAGGGGACATCACCACCACATAAAGGAAAGACTTTTTAAAATAATCGTATTAATTCCTTTTATAGAAAGATAATAATTCATAGAAAAATTAACGTTGAGGTTCATGAAGGAAGGTTCCAGCTACTATTCCCG
This sequence comes from Propithecus coquereli, assembly GCF_000956105.1. Classification (NCBI taxonomy): domain Eukaryota; kingdom Metazoa; phylum Chordata; class Mammalia; order Primates; family Indriidae; genus Propithecus; species Propithecus coquereli. The sequence continues at coordinate 2,421,850 of NW_012147745.1, read as the reverse complement.
AAATAATTTGTCAGATTCTATTGTATTCATTCTCCATTACTCATTTTGGCAGTTTTGGTATGCTGTCACTAATGGCTGCATGAGACTAGCTTGCTACCTTCTAGTATACACACAATAGTGTAGATGCCTTGTCTCCATGTCAGACTGTCATTCCTTGAAGGAAAGCACTAGTCAAGCTCACTCTGTATTCCCCTTATCTAACATAGTGCTTTGTGCATGGAAAGCACTCAGTAGATTCCTACAGTACTGTATAGTTTTAGAGCTACAGTAGGAAGGCCTTCATTAGAAATGGATAAATTCATAGAGTATTAATACAATGCATGAAAAAGAATATATAAACTTTACACTAAAAGAAATTACCAAAATCCTGATGCTTTCCCCATGAGTCCTGCTTCCTTTTGTTCTGCTGCAGATTTCCCGTCCAGTTCCTTCTTTCACTCATGTTGCTAACATACAGGGGCTTCAGGACACCCCTCGGCTGGGTGCTTTTGTGGTGTGTCCCACAGTACTTCCTCATCATAGCACAGATTCTCTCACTTTTGTAAGTGCTTGTTTAATTGCCTGTCTCTCCCTCTAACCTGGAGCCCTGTGAGGACGGAAGTCATTTTTGTCTTGTGTTGCATTCTTTTTGTCTAGTGGGTAGTGGTCTTGATATATAGTAATTACTCTGACGTTTGCTGAATGACTGAAGTAATGTCTAGCTCTGCCCCTGGCTAGCTGTGTGATTTGGGGGAAGTTAGTTAGCCTCTCTGGGCCTCTGTCCATCTAGCTGTAAAATGATGTGGATGCACTTGAACAAGGTTTGAAATCAGGTGATCCACTTGCTGACTGTAATCCAGAAATGTGTTTTTATTTTGTTTTTGTTGTTTGTTTGGAGAAGTATGCACTCTCATTTTGCTGCAGATCCCATTTCAACTTTTATCTTTGAGCTCCTTGTTATCCTACCAGCTCCTGAAGGAATGTTGCCACCCAGGCCTTGGATCTTTATGTTACATTTTAGTTCTAAAATTTATAATCTGTGGTATTTTAAAAGATGCATGATTTCACCCTTCAGCCTCCATTTACTTAGAACCAGGAGCTTGGATTTACATTGGTTTGTCATCTTGGTATCTTTTGTTGTGGCTCTTTCCACCTGGTGAAGCTTATGGACTCCAAAGCTCATGAATTGTTGCTGTGGGCTCTACCCTTAACTTTAACAGAGGGGGTTATGTGTATTTATATCTTCTCTTTAGGTATTTTTATTAGTACCCTGCAAGATGCAGATTATTAACATTATAATACAGATAAAATGTTACAATGAAAAAATTATCTTTAAAAATATATATTTACATCAATTGTAGAAATTCTCTGTCATTATTTTGAAATTATTTTCCTTTCTGTGGATTACACTCATGTCTCTATGTTGGTTATAGAGATATATGAACACATTTTGATTTTGAACTTAGCAATATTCATAAGTATGTGTACATATGTCCTATAGACATGTTAATAACTTTATGTAATTAGTTATACCCAAGAATTTCTTTTCTTCACAGCAAAACCAACATAAAAACTTAGTATTATGCTCAATTAATCTGTTGCATGAGTTCCAATTGCCACCATGAGGTGTCATTCTATAAATATTGCTGCTTAGTAGATTAAAGTATAGTTGACATGGACCCATATTTAAGAACAGTTGAGTGGAACATAACAGGCCTCTGCTGAATAAAAATGTTAATGTAGCAGAGTAGTTTATGAACAATGAGATGAACTACTGTTATTTTCGAACTCAGAAAAAATAAGAAATATACATTTTGTGAATATGTTTTCTGTACTAAAAAAAACAGCAGCCATTACACTGAGAAATATGTGACCGTTTGGCCCACTAGTGTTGCCTATTTTAGAACATTCTGTATGGTTAGCTGCTTGGAGCATAGATTCACAATAGAAGCAACTTTCAAATCTAATAGAAATCCGTGGGACATACACATGGGACTGTGCAAATAATTGAACTTCCTTCCACTTATGACTATCTCATTTGCCACTTGGTTCAGGCATGAAGATTGTACAAGCTGTGAAGAAGCCACTTGGATATGGTCTGGTGGTCCCTAAGCAATCATCTCAGCTTCCGTCACAGTAGACCTAGTTTGTAGAGCATTAAGGGGCACTGTCCTTAAGAATATTAGGGAAGTAATTGCTCATGCATGGGTTCTGAGTAGTTCCTACTCTTCTATGTATTTCCCATGCTCTTACACTTATTCTCAACACTGTTATCTTAGGTATTAGGATATTCGTGGTCACAGGCTAATGATGACCTTATTATTTAACAATTTGATGTTTGAAGCAGCAGTAGCTAGGTATGTCAGCATCCTGAATATAGCCTTGAATAAATGTTTCTACTTTGGGGGAAGTTCTACCTATGGATACATCTGTAAATGTAGCAGAGTCAAAGATTATGTTAATAATAGTCAATATAGTTATTCTCCACTTTTGGCCTTATTCCCCTCGCTCCAATCAAGCACTTCATCTCTTATTGGTGAAGGGAACTTGAATTTATTAAGGACTTATTCTATGCTTGACAATGTTCTTGCCATAGATGCTTACTCACTTAAGAACCATTTATTATTACTTTATAAAGTTTATTAATTAATAAAAACATTGTCCAAATTGATAAGGGGCATTAGAAAAGATAGCTTTGATTAAAACTATTTTCCCATTTCTCTTCTCTCAGTACATTTTACCTTATTTTTATTAAGAGAGAGAGAGAGAGAGAGAGAGAGAGAGAGAACAAGACAGAAAGAGAATGAGAAAATGTGAATGAGCACATACTCTCTCAGAATAAAATCTTGCTCTTGGCTATAATTTTGTTCCAGTGCTGGGTATCTGGTTTGAAAAAAGTTTCCAGTGCCTTAGCAATTATGTGTCCACCATTATTATATAAATAATTATCTGTGATATTAAGCTTCTCCATCCAATAAGAGAACTATAATCAGACTTCCTCACCTTTAGATATTTGTTCAAAATTGAGATAAAAAGAAAGACAAATAGAAGAATTAGGCATTTGATCTTTGTAAAGATTTCCAAAAGGCTTTTTCATATATTTCAGCCAGTATTAGTGAAACATAATCAGTGACATAATACTGCATGGTATTGAAATTATTTCAGGATCATGATAAAGCTCTTTCTGTATCAGAAATGTATCTTTTTAAATGGATTAGACATAGTAAAAAGATTTATAACTTCAACCTTAGCAAAATTAATTTTAGGAGTTCAAAGGGACATACCTAAAACCTAATTTTACCAAAAGCTGGAAAACCTCCTACACACCCTAGTCAAACATTTGGCCACGATGTGCCCAAATACTTTAGAGACAAGAAGTGCATAATCCAGTGAAGTATAAGCATTGCATTGTTGGTGAATTCTAATTCTACAGGTTTTTTTTTTTCCATATTGAGCATAAGTTTGTTTCCAAGTATCAGCTTTCTGTTTCCCTATGCCATCTCCTGAAAACAGGCAAAATTTGTCACATCTTCAATTATCTGAAACATTCCAAATTTCTTGCAGCTGCCTCTCTTTTAAGTGTTTCTCCACGACATGTTATTGAGATATAGTGCCCTCCTGGTTCCCTTTTTGGATAAATATTCATATCCAGCTCTTTCCAGAGTTTCAATTCCCTCCATGATTTTGTGTCATGCTTCCAAGAGATGTCTGATCTTGCTGTTAATGCTTCCTCACTTATAATTCACTCCAGAAAGTACCACAGTCTAGTTTCTCCTTTGACCTAAATTCTACTGAAACATGCCTCCATGGAGTTAGTGTTGATCTCCTGGGCACCAAATCCTGATTATATGGCTTAGTCTCTCTGAAACATTTGACCCTGTTGGCTGTTTGAGGCTCTTTCCACTTTTGAGGTCCTGAAACCTCCTTCTCTTGCTTCTTCTCAGTCTCTTCTTTGAGTTCATCATTTAAAGCCTAGAGTTGATATTTTCCGTGGTAGCATCTGTCAGCTTTGCATTTATGACACAGGCTTACTGAGTGGTTTACATGCTATTGTGTGTTATTGTCCATATTTTGATGATTCACAGATACATATCACCAATCCAGATCTCTCTCCTAACTTTGACAATTCAAGTGCCCCATGAATTGTGCTAGCTTAGAAGCTTGTCACTTCCTACCTTGAGACTGTCATAGCAGTCTCAAGACCGGTCCTAATGTGCAATTCATGTCTTCGCTGTGGCTAGGCTAAGCTTTCTGAAACAAAGACCAATCATTTTGTAGAAAAGACTTCAGTCATTCTCCTTTGCCAACTGAATGCTTTTTGAACTCCTTAGTTGTTTAGTGTATGAGGCTTTGTGTGACTTGTTCCAGGTTTTGTCTCCAATTCCATGCAAAACCACCTTCTATCTTAAACTCTCAAGTTATAGTCATAAGAATAACTTCTGTGGCATAAACACTTTACATGCTTTCTCACCTCGGAATTCTTTGCACCTTCTTCTGCCTGAAACTCCTGGCATTCCTTCATCCTCTCTTCATTCGACTACTTCCTATGCAGTTCAGAGATGCCAGTCCATCTACCCCGTGGCTTACTCTTCTGCAGAACTGAGTTAAGTGCCTCTCCTGTGGACTCTTGCAGTCCCCATACACTGTACGCCTCTCTGTCTTAGCGCTATCACACTGCATTGCAATCGCTCGTGTACAGTCATCCTCTGTAGCCACGGATTCTGCATTCATGGATTCAGCCAATCATGATAAAAAATATTTGGGGAAAAAAACAGTAAAAAATAAAAATACAATAATGAAATATAATATAAATAAAAATACAGTATAAAACTATTTATATAGCATTTACACTGTATTAGGTATTATAAGTTATCTAGAGATGATTTAAAATATACAGGAAGATGTGCATAGATTACATGCAAATACCATGTAATTTTATATCAAGGACTTGAGCAACCTTAGATTTTCATATTCAAGGGGAGTCCTGGAACAAATTCCCTGCACATAACAAGGGACAACTGTACATATCTCTCTTCCCACAAATGATGGGTAACTTGAGGGAGTGTGTTAGGTCTATCTCAATGTTCCCTGGTCCTCGGTTCCCAGTGTCAGGTGTGAGTACTGGTACTGAGTTGAGCCGATGACAAAATGATCACAAACACAAAGCAATCCCACACAAACTGTTTACTACAGAAAAGAAAGAAACTATACAAAGTGAAAGTAAAGAAGGAAGCTACCCAAAGTGAAAATACGTTCCAGAGAGAGAACCGGGTCAGTCTCCACAAGTGGACAAAGATGTTGAAGACCCCCAGGTGGTTTTGTTTTATTGGCCTGGTCTGGGGGAAGGCTTACAGGAGGTGTGGTCTATTACCAAATGATTATCAGGTGTTCTGTGTTTTCCTGCAGTCCCTTCCGCTAATTGGTCCCTGACTTCTCTGCCCCTAGGAACCTCCTGGCCTATACCCACCACCCTGCAGATTTGATTCCTGCCTAACAGGAGGGGCTGTCTCTTCTCATGTGTGTAACTCCAATACTTACAAAAATAACTTTAGCACCTCAGTGTAGGCCTTAACACCGATTTATTTATTCAGTGAACATTTTTTGAATATCTATTTCCTGTGGTTTGAATGTGTCTCCCAAAATTCATATGTTGGAAACTTAATTCCCAACGCAGCAGTGTTGGGAGGTGGGGGCTCTTGGAGGTGTTTGGGTTATAAAGAAAGTCTGAATGGATTAATGCCACTGTAAAAAGGGCTTGCAGGAGTGGGCTCTTTTTCTTTCACTCTTTTGCTAAGTGAGGACACAGTGTTCATCCTCTCTTGCCCTTCCGCCTCTGCCATGTGAGGATGCAGCAAGAAGGCCCACACCAGATGCCAGCACCTTGATCATGAACTTCCTATCCTCCAGAACTGTGAGAAATAAATTTCTGTTCTTTATAAATTACCCAATTTGTGGTATTCTGTTATAGTAGCACAAATAGACTAAGGCAGTTTTATCTAGAAGCTCTATAATAGATGTTATTGATAAGCAAAATAAAAATGAACTTACCTCATGAAACTTAGTAACAACTAAGAAAAAAAAATCTCTTTATTCATTTTATTTTATTTATTTTTATTTTTTAGAGTGCTTCTGCCTGGGGATGTAACAATGGTTTCTTTTTTTTTTTCTTTTTTATTTCAGCATATTACGGGGGTACAAATGTTTATGTTACTTATATTGCCCTTGCCCCACCCAAGTCAGAGTTTCCAGCATGTTCATCCCCCAGATGGTGCAAATTGCACTCATTATGTATGTGTATAACCATCCCCTTCCCCCCATCTGCCCGACAATGATGAATGTTATTGCTATGTGTGTACTGAAGTGTTAATCATTTAAAACAAATTTGATGGTGAGTACATGTGGTGCTTATTTTTCCATTCTTGGGATACTTCACTTAGTAGAATGGGTTCCAGCTCTATCCAGGATAATACAATAGAGGTGCTATATCACCATTGTTTTTTATGGCTGAATAGAACTCCATGGTATACATATACCACATTTTATTAATCCACTCATGTATTGATGGGCACTTGGGTAGTTTCCACATCTTTGTCATTGTGAATTGTGCTACTATAAACATTCAAGGGCAGATGTCTTTTTTATAGAATATCTTTTGTTCTTTTGGGTAGATGCCCAGTAATAGGATTGCTGGATCAAATGGTAGATCTACTTGTATCTCTTTAAGGTATCTCCATATTGCTTTCCACAGAGATTGCACTAGTTTGCAGTCCCACCAGCAGTGTATGAGTGTTCTATCTCTCCACATCCACGCCAACAATTATTGTTTTGGAACTTTTTGATATAGGCCATTCTCACCGGAGATAAGTGATATCACATTGTGGTTTTGATTTGCATTTCCCTGATGATTAGAGATGTTGAGCATTTTTTCATGTTTGTTGGCCATTAGTCTATCTTCTTTTGAAAAGTTGCTGTTCATGTCCTTTGCCCACTTTTTGATAGGGTTGTTTGATTTTTTCTTGCTGATTTTCTGGAGTTCTATGTAGATTCTAGTTATCAGCCCTTTATCAGATCTTTATTAATTTTAAATGTTGTGTATTTCATTCCTTATTCCAAAATGTGGGATCATTTTAAATATCGGTCTTGCTATAAACCATAATAACTAGCTTTCCTGTCTATGTCCACTGTAGATTTGTTCTTTAGAACATACTTTGGGTTACAAAAAATTCACTTAGCTTTAACATTTATCTCCTTTCATTGTCAAAGTAGCTCTATAATGTTAGTACTTTTATTCTTTTCTTACATGTGAAAAAAACAGAAACTTGCAGAATTTAAATCTTGGAATTGTGTTAAGCAGTTTCAAACCCAGAGCCCAAGAGCTTTACACTAAGTTGATCAAGAGGCTCTTTATGTCTTCATTTAAGCACTGATAAATGCTGAATAAGAAAGAGCTGAACTCTGTGACCTGAGGGCTGACATTACAGATCTCCTTCCTGGTGGCACTATCCATTTATCAAACATTCTTATCAATCTCCCTAGTAGGCAGCCCACCTTTCTTCATCCCATCCATAAGGACATTACAAAGGGCTCAGCTAATGCCTTGCAGAAATCAGTATCCACCATATCCATGTCACTGCCTGTATCTACAAATTGAGTACCCATCAAGTGGGGAAATGGACTGCATGACCTGAGGTGTAGTGCCTGCTCAACACTGGGTCTCATAAATATCTAACTAATGATTGGCTTGATTTTCTTCCCTGTTCTTTCTATTACATCCGCTAATAACTTGCGACTGCATAAATGCTAAGTGCAATTACCCTTTAAGTCCTTAGGTGTGCTACCTTAGTGGCAGTATGAATACAAAACAAAAATTCTCTTCAGAGACTGGATGGCTCCCTTGCATAAAATGCACATAGTTGTAGTTCTGTTTTAATCAGTCTGCTGCTTGCTCCAAAGAAAAGATATCTGAAGTCATATGTTTTCCAATTAGTAGTTGTACTGAGGTACTAAGTGGGAGGGCAGGTGGGACTGAACCCAATTATGTTGTGACTTCTTTCATCTCCAAAGAAAAGGAGCATCAGTCAGCCTTGCCTTGGATGGAACCTGAGGATGAGCCCATTTGACAGAGGAGAGAAGGAGTTGTATCTAGAAAGAGTCTCATAGGGCTGACTCCGCAGAACTGGGCACTGTTAATGAGACAGAGCAGGGATCCCTCTTAGAGGTCTCCTGGGCCCCCTCCATCATGGAAATAAAGGAAAATCTTGACTTCCTTCAGAGGAAGTCCAGGCAACTGACTAGCCTTGCAAAGTGAATGGGAATAACAATGGCCCTCCAGGCAAGTCAGAACCACAGTCCTGAGGTGTTTTGGTTCCCTGTGGAAACCAAAAGATGGCATCTTAACATATGTTCTTAAATTATTTTCCAGAAACCCCCACCAGATGAAAAATGCAGATAAGGGGGAACTGAGGAATGGAACTTTGACCTCCATTTTTTGTTTTAAATTTCTCCCTGAGGGGCCTAGAGAGAGGCACCCATTTTAACATTCTTTTCTGCTAATCCAAGAATCCCTGAATCCACCTGTGACCCATGAGACCCCACCTCAGGATATTCTGCCTTTTTGGGCCATGCCAATATATAACCTCCATGTATTGACTTACAACTTTGCCTGCCTGTAACATACCCCTGCCTTTAAAAAGCCTGGCTTGTAAGCCATCAGGGAGTTTGGGTCTTAAGCATTAGCTGCCAGTTCTCCTGGCATGACACCATGCAATAAAAATGCTTGTTTCTTCTGCTGCGATGCTTGGCTTCGGTGTCTGACTTTGCTGTGCCAGGTGAGTGGACCCCAGTTTGGTTCGGTAACATTAGATTCCCAGTTCCAGTTTTCTACTTGCTGCTGGGTAGCGTAATCAGGAGGAACAGTGGGAAGAATTTTTGAAATAATGGAATATTTACAACATATTTTTGACAGTTTTCCCCCATGGGGGTTAATGGCTTCTTGTTAAAAAAAAAAAAAAAGATGACTCACACAACTCTTGTACAAAAACTAT
>NW_012147745.1:2398092-2400417 GCF_000956105.1 Propithecus coquereli | reverse complement strand
AATGTCCTCAGGTTTCACTCATGTTGTCACATATGGCAGAATTTCCTTGTTTTTAAAGGCTAGAGAGTATTCCATGGGACGTATATACCACATTTTCTTCATCCATTCATCTGTTGATAGATATTTAAATTGTTTCCACATCTTGGCTATTGTGAATAGTGCCACAATGAACATACAGGTGCTAATATCTCTTCGAGATCCTGATTTCAATTCTTTTGGACAAATGCCTAGACGTGGGATCCAGCATTCTAATCTTTACTAACTGATCTATCTTAGTTGGTAAAACTGGCATTGGTGTAAAAGTTGTGTGCAAATAGAATATTCTAGTACTGTCTCAGTCCACTTAATCCATTTTTGTGGCTATAAAAGAATACCTGAGGCTGGGTAGTTTTTTTAAAAAAGAAATTTATTTGTCTTATGGTTCTGCAGGCTGTACAATAAGCATGGCATCAGCATCTGCTTCTGGTGGTGGCCTCGAGAAGCTTCCACTCATGGCGGAAGGTGAAGGGGAGCCAGCATGTCATATGGTCAGAGAGGGGCTGGGGCTGGGGTGAGGAAGGTGGCAGGCTGTTTTTAACAACCAGCTATCTTGGGAACTAAAAGTGAGAACTCACTCACTCCCATGAGAATGGCACCATGCCATTCATGAGGGCTCTGCCCCCATGACCCAAATACCTCCCACCAGGCCCCACTTCCAATATTAGGTATCAAATTTCATCCTGTGACTTGGAGGGGGACAAAACAAAGCATAGCAAACAATTTAGAGAATGAATCATATTGTAATATATAGACTAACTTGTAGACAAGTTTGAATTTGAGTCACATGGATATTTTCTCGCTCTCTTTTTTCCCCCCAATTCAATTTTATTAAATTTAGTAATTTTTTCCTCAAATTTGATCTAGTCTGATCTGTATATACACTGATATGTATACACATGTATATAAACATATATATATGAGGGCTGTCTGGAAAGTATCCAGCCATGTAATATAAAAAATAGTATTAACAATGGCTGGATACTTTCTGAACAGCAAACACACATGTGTTTTTGTGTCTCTCATGAAGAGCAGATAGGAGATTCACTTTTACTTCTGCAGTATAAGTTTATTCTGGCTGTAAATGCTTACATTGTGATTTTATTTTGACAATTAATTATGGAAAAAATTATAAATATTTACAACACTAATATTAAAGGAGCCTTTAGCTCTTCTTTTCCCTGGGTTCTGTGATCATAGACCCAAGCTTTTAGCAGCTGGAAGATTCCATGCCCCTTGGGTTGTGGTTGAGGGACTCACAACAGAGAGTAGCCACAGGATTTTCTGTGCCAAGTTGTGACTAATACTAGATCTACTGGCTCAGACTAGCTTCTCAACTTTCAGCACAATTATTTGGGAATAAAAAATTTCACAACTGGTTTCTTACCATGAAAAAGGACACACACACAAAAAAAAAATTTAAAAAAATAGATGACTATAACAGTTCCCATTTAGCATAAAAATATACTTTTGGTAAAATAATGTTTCAATTTGGTTTAAAGCCTTCAGGTCTGTGCATTGTGAATGGGTTTGTTAATGAAGAATGGATTATTAACATGAAAAATGAAGCCAATATAGAATTGGCATTAAACTTTAAATACTTCAATGACTTTTAAGTTCCTCCTAGAAGGTGGGCCAAGCATTTTTTAGTAATGGTGTATGAGCACATAATCATTTTGTTATCACCTTTAAAAGAGGGTCTTTTCTTTTTCTTTTTTCTTCATGTTAAATGTTTAAGATTAGATGCCTGGTCAATAACAAGGTGGACATATAATTAACATCCAGTGATTAGACCTACATAGAGATGGAGATAACCTCTGAATGATAGGATCGAATGAGTCCTTCATCTAGTTTTCCAACCCTGGAGATATATGTAATGTTATTTCTAGTAAGTTCTTTCTGTCTGTATTTTCTGCCCAAATAATCCACCTGCTTCTGAAAAAGACTTGGGATTCTTTTTGCAGATATATTATTTTTTGGTATCCGAAAACAGTTTCTAATAGCATTTCTCAGCATAGACAATAATTTCCCAAATGCTCTGTTTTTTAACTAGGAGACTTGCGCATCTTTAGGAATTTTAGGGAATATATTTTTCTTCCTTGCCTTTTTTTTCTCCTGAAAGAACAGATTAAATGTGTAAGAAAGGAAGAGAATTCCACTCTCTGTGTTGTAAACTCAATAACTTTTTTTTGTAAGCAGACATAGGAGAAATAGTTCTAAAACATTTTTATTTAAGTGAGTGAATTGGAGTATAAACTAAAGATTGTGTTTATTTTATGACATGAAAAA
>NW_012147745.1:2396332-2398042 GCF_000956105.1 Propithecus coquereli | reverse complement strand
GAATGCTATTTACCTGTGGATTTCACTCCTGCTGGATATTACTTGGCAAATGTTTTTGCATAATTCTAAAGGATTAATTCTGTATGTGTATTCTATGTATTAGACATTTATAGAGATAGCTATAGTTCCTGACTTTTTTAAGCTATGCAAGAATGAAACTCATTTCTTCATGTTTTTAGTGTGTATGGAAGTATGTATGTGTATATTAAAATAACATCTTCACACATGACTAGTTTCAGTAGGATAAAATTTCAAGGACTATTCCCTCTAAAGCTTTTAGGTGGTAGAAGATAAGACACACTGGGCAAAGGGGACATTTTCATCTTACTGCAGTGTATCACACAATTAGGTGCTTTATGGGGGATTTTATGTCTTCTGCTAAAATAGCCAGCACTGGACATTTTCAGAAATAGGATATTGGAATGATCAGATCACTGATCAGTTCTGCTATGGTAATTTCTGTTTGCCTACAGAGGGTGATGTTTTCTTGATTTGAATGCATGTCAGAAAATACAGAGCATTCTTTGTTTAGGTTTCTTGAATCATACCATGCTACAAACAGCCATACTATAAAATTTATTTATAAAAATACTTCTTTCTCAAGTGCTTTGGTAGGAGATTATCTGATGATATGAGAAGAGATTCATAATCTGTTACAAAGGTTATGAAGCAGGATGTAAATTATAGCCCTTTTTTACGTTACACACGTGGAAGAAGGCCTTACGCAGCAGAGCTGTGGTTATGTCACCATCACAGTCTCTGGCATAGTTCAAAGAGCCCACTTTGAAATCCCAGCATCTCCACTACTAAAGATGTGACCTTTGACCCTGAGAAAGTTACTAAAATCTCTGTGCCTTAATTTCCTCACTCGTAAAATGGAGATAATAAAAGGGATTGTACATTAATGATTTAAGTGTATATACAGAATTTAGAACAGAGACAGGTACAGGGTAAGTGTTCAATATTCTTAAAATTATATTTTTACTGTTAACATATAATATTAATAGTGTTTTTCTCTGGATAATGACCTTAAAAGTGATTTTTATTTTCTTCTTTTTAATTTTCTGTATTTTCTAAATTGTTTAAAATGCACATAAATAAAGGATAAATGTTATTTAAATGAGAGAAAAAAGGCTAATACTCTAATTCATACTAGAAATCTGTAGGCACAACTCCAGTAGTCTTTAACATCTTCTAAAGAGAAACTACTCTGTATCATTCTAGTTTTTATTTTATTTTTATCTTTCTTCTTAATGCATTAAAATTGAAATGTTACTAAGTTACTAAGATCTTAACAGCTTCACAAAAGTAAGGTTAGCAGACAAAAATATGAGTTTTTTCTCAAAGCAGTATTTATAATAAATATGAAGACTTTCATTATTTGTTGTAACTTTTTAAGTTTCTTCCTCAAGTTAATACTTAATTTTTTCTAATTTAAAGCAAATCATAAGAAAATGAGAAAAGCAAAATTGTATACTTGAGGGAAAAGAAGTATCACAAGAATGGAAAAACAAGCACCATATGGACTCACCATCAAATTGGTATTAACTAATCAATACTTATGTGCGCGTATAGTACTAACATTCATCAGGTGTCGGGCAGGTGGTGGGGGAAGAAGGGATGGGTATATACACACCTAATGGGTGTGGTGCGCACCATCTGGAGGTTGGACTCACTTGAAGCTTTGACTCAGGTGGGGCAAAGGCAATA
>NW_012147745.1:2394498-2396282 GCF_000956105.1 Propithecus coquereli | reverse complement strand
TGACTGGGGACAAATAATTCTTATGTAATAAGTTCTTGTAGCCTTTTTGGATCCCCAGAGTTTATGTAATCATTTTTATAAAAGAAATGTATTACTTTTGTTTTTTATTTCAGGTACAATACTCACTTTTATATTACCCATTGGACTTTTTGTGCTTAACTAAGACCTGTGGTCAAGAGATGTACTAGAATTAAATGTTTAACTTTGATTTCAAAGCCCATAGAAAGATATTTTGGAAAATTCGAAGTTTATTTTGTTTAACCATTATGATTTCAGTTCTATCCATCACTTAGGTAATGACTACAATATATAGAATTTGTTTCTATGAGGAGTCTAGTGAGCAAGTGGGTTCTTCACGGTCTTCCTAAGGAGGAGATATATAATGAGCATTAATGTCTTCTTCAGCTGAAACAAACTAAAACACAGGTTATGATTGACTCAAGGTTTCATCATCCTCAGATTAGAGTGGTTTCTCTGCCACCTGCCTGAGATGGGAACAAGGTAAAGAAGTAGGGGAGAATATTTTGTGAATTACCTCTGTTAACTGTTTGCTTACTGGCACAGGCCATTTAAAAATAATAATGAGGAAGACACTTGGTGGAATGTCTAAATTTTATATCTCTAGTTCTTAAGATAAATATCCAGTGTTATTTGTTCTTGTAGAACACATAATTATCTTCATGATTCTTGGACTTATGGGCTGTACACTTTGCTGATTTGGAAGTAGTCGCAGCATCATTTTTCCTACCCAAGGATAAATTTTTAAATAGCATTGATCGGTATCCAACGTGCATTATTTTTTCCACTGGTGACTGAATTGTCTTTAGCAGGTATATTTTTAGGGTAAAAACTACAAGGTTGTATTATGATACCTCCTACGAAATAGATTTTTAAAGATGGATATTCCAGACTGAAATGTATAAGATAACATTAAATAGAGAAATTCAATTCATGGTTAAATATACTCACTCATCCATTCAAATGTTGCATCAATCAGCATTTATCAAGGGCCTACTATTCCAGTAAGGATGTGTTGAGCATCTTCTCTGTTCTAGGAACTCTGCTAGGCATTCAGAATACAAGGTTCACGAAGTATAGTCTATGTTCTTAGGGAGATACAGATTTGTGCTATTGTGGGAAGTAGAGACAATTACTTAGCTGATTAGGTCAAGAAAAAGCCCCAAGGTTCTGGGGCAATGGTCCCCATAACTATTGGACTGGGTTACTTTTATTCAGTTCCTTGAGCACAAACTACATGGAACATCTGGTCATTTTGGGGAATGGCAACAAGGAGCAGCAGGTGACAGATTCTGGAAAAAAGTCAAGATAGAGATGGCACAAATGCCTTCTTCATGAAACTTTTAGTGATCTGTCTGGTTAAAGATAATTACTCACTTGAACTCACCAAGCTCATGGATCTTGTGTCATATGTCTATATCTGTATATCTGTCTGTCTGTCTATCTGCTGTCTCTTTGTGGCAGCTCAGGGCTCTCAGAGAAAGTGTTCCAAGAGACAAGTCTCTTAGCTTCTTATGTCCTTTTTTATTAGAGAATGCAAGATTTCAGAGAATAATTTTTGTTTAGGAACCCTCTTTAAAATGTTGGTATCTGCCTGGCTACCAATGATGCTACCAGTATACTAGTGATATTTTTAGAACCACGTTAAAATCCAAATATAGTATAATCCCAATTTGGTGGGCCTTTTGGTATATATGAAACAAAATAAAATGTACCATTGCATTGATTTGCACTGTGTAGAAACACATCCAATGAACTTTGCCATT
>NW_012147745.1:2376424-2382903 GCF_000956105.1 Propithecus coquereli | reverse complement strand
GCTAAGTGTTCCTTGGTTCCTGCCTTTAATAATGGAAGAAAAGGGAGTGAGAAAAGATATGGAAAGGAGAAGGGAGAGGGAGAGAGAGAAATCAAATCTGTGGAAAAATAACAGTTCCAAATGCACCTCAGTGGACCAAAGAGAGCATTCAGTATAGTGTATTAACATGGGCTTGAATAATTCAAACTTTCAAACCACAGGAAGAGGCTTTCCAGGGGGAGGAAAAGTCACCATAATTAAAGCTTCCCTGGCACATGGAGGCAGCTGTATCCTCCGACAGACCAGAGAAAATTGGACATGGCCTAATAGCCTAAGAGAATAAGCATGCTATGGGGTAGCATTGTTTGAGAAGTGTTAGGTTTATTTTGGTGTTCTCCAATTATAAAGTCAATTCTCTGGATACCAGCTTCTTTTACATATTAATGGCCTAACCCTTGGCATATGGCAAGAATGCAGGATTCAAAGCTGAGACTGCTTGAAAAAGGAATAGAGAATTCAAAGATGCAAAGATGCCAGTGGCTGCATACTGCATTTTTGAGAGGTAACCTTCAAAATAAACAAGATGACAAGATTTCTTTTATATCAATATGCAATTCATTTTAGAAAGAATATTTCTTCACTTAGTATCTGCATATAAGGTATTATACTTATGGGTTTCAAAATATTCTATATATTCTCTCTCTCTATGTATATATATATACACATAAAAACTGACACACACACATATAGTTTCTGGATGTTACTTATTTAAAATAAAGATTATTTCAGTATATATATTCTTTTCTGTAGAAAATCTAAACTTCTGCCTCAATTCACTTTTTTAAAGTGTTCAAAAATCCTACTTGATTTTAATTTATCCAAATGCCAAGACTCATCAGCACCTTGCTTTTTTTTATACAAAAGGTGTTTATTTTTCCCCTCTAGTGCACTTCCTGCTTGTAATTTCCTGCCATCTCATAATGTCTTCAGCAAGGATGCTAATTGTTATGCTTGCTTTCTGGGACTGAATGCAGCAAAGGGTCTGTCTGAAATCAACAATTCAGCATGTTCCTGGGGGCCTTGCCAGACTCAGAAAAGCTAAAACATATTGTGGTGTTCCCCTGGGGACTTCACACCACGCCTGGGCTAAGGAAGGTGGAAAAAAGAAGGTAACAGCAATATTTTCTACTTCTCTTTCTTCTTGACAACAGAGTTAAAAGCTTACCTCTCTCTTCAAGTTTGATTTCCCACTCCTCCACTATCCCTTACATTAGTACAATGGTGAGCTGTTTTCCAAGTGGCCACAGGGGATTGGAAAATAGAAACGGAAAGCAAGGAATCTGAAGTCTACTGCTCCAGGGAGAAAAGAATTTTATTGTTGTCAAGCTATTTAAAAGCTGACCAGAAAACTTCTGTGGCCTTTTAAAGAAACTCTTCATTATTTTGGGGACAATTTTTTAAACTTTCATAATGAAACTGTGTTATTCATACAGGATGATCATTCCAAGAATTAGATCTGACATTATAGGACTACACTGGCCATTTTCTAAAGTATAACTTATTTTAAATTAGTTATTTTAATGAAAGGGCTCATGATACATGTTTCTATTATGTTAATTGAACCGATGACTAAGAATGTGGTAAGAGAAAGTAAGTGAAACACTGACACACATTGCAAAGGATCAGACACGAAGACATGGTATGTTATTTGGGGAAATGGTCCACTGTATCCTGGAATATATTTTCTTATTCTGAATCCCAAAATTAAATGATACCTAAACTCTTACTTTCATGCTGAAAATCCGCTCCTAATAAGAACTTTACCAAACTTACAAGGCTTCTGTCTTTCTTGTAAGCCTACTTTTAAGGCTACTGTTTATCTTATCATCTGATTATTATTATTATTATTATTATTATTATTATTAAGGCAGCATCTCACTCTGTTGCCTGGGCTAGAGCACAGTGACATGATCATAACTCACTGCAGCCTCAAACTCCTGGGCTCAAGTGATCCTCCTGCCTTAGCCTCCTAAATAGTTAGGACTACAGGCACGCACCACCATGCCTGGCTAATTTTTCTATTTTTTGCAGAAATGGGAATCTCACTCTTGCTCAGGCTGGTTTAAAACTCTGAGCTCAAGCTATCCTCCCACCTAGGCCTCCCAGAGTGCTAGGATGACAGGTGTGACCCATAGTACCTGGCCTTATCATCTTAAGGAAGCAGAAATTCATGACCTCAGTAGGTACCACACACCCATTGACCTGAAACTCACATTTACAGATTGCATTGTTAGTCTGATGATGACTCGAGGTTTTATGAATGTATTACTTACCAGTTTTTATGATTCCTAAAGTCTCTGTCTACAGCCGAAGGTGTCCTTCTTTGGTTTTAATGCTGAATTGTGAATAAGCAGGTCAGATTATCTTCAAAGGCATACAAATTGAAATCAGATCTCTGAAGCCTCATTCAAAAGGAAAGAGATGAAGTACATAGTATTTATTGTCTTCAAAAATATCCTACTTTTCAACTTCTTGAAAATAATTGTCCTGAAATCAACTTTAAATCTGCCATTTACCATATGGAAGACAGGAAAATCTAGTCTGAAATAATTTAATAGTTTAACATTGAGAAGACTTAGTGACTAAGTAACTAGACTATGTGACTAGAAAGAGGCTTTGACAAACTGGATTTGGGTAACATCTCCTGGCACTAATTCTCCTCCCAGTAAATAATGTGTCCAGGATCCTCTTCCCTCTGCCCCTGGTGGGAGGGAATCTACCTCCTTAATCTTACCTTGTGGCCAGAGCCTAATCTTACCTGTTGAAAGGCTCTGTGATGGAAAGTCCCCTTTCAGGCTCAGCTAGCTCACTGGCCCCTGTTAAGTCTTTCTTAACCCTTAGGGCTGCCAACTGTTGACTTGTGTCACCGCCTGTATCCTGGAGTATAGTATCCCATTGCCCCAGGAGCAAGTGAAGAATCCTCAACCTGGCCCCCAGAGGCCCTTCCTAAGCTGGCCACTGCTGTTGTCTCATCTTTCCAGGCTCCCTCCTCGCTTCACTCAACCTGAACAACTTTCCCCTTCCTCATTCTTCGCATTTTCTTTCCCTCTGTCTTTAATGCTTTAAATATAAGGATGGTAGCCATAATGGCCTATGGCCCATTCTAATGACCTAATTCACTAGTTACATCTGAAATGGCTCTATAACATCTTTCTCTGCATGTGTGTGTGTGTGTGTGTGTGTGTGTGTGTGTGTGTGAACTCCTTCAGCTGTAGACACACATACACACACAGACACACACACACATGTGCACGCACACATATCTTTTCCCTGGAAAACTCTCACTCTCTTCAGGTCTCACTGAGACACCACTGCTATGGGAAGCCCTCCCAGGATGGCATGGCCTCCTGTCCTATATCCTTTTCTACTTACAGGACCATGTAATTCTGCTTTGCTCCTATGTATCATTCAGAATTAAAATTGTCCATCCTTTCCTGTTCTGTGAGGGAACCCCTCGAAGCTACTCCCTAAGTTATCTGAGGCTATGGACCATGATTCACAGGGGTGTTTCTACCACCTGCCCTCTTATCTCTGCATAGAAATTTCTTGGTATATATTTTTGAATGAATGAGCAAACTGTTTGAAGCCAGCTTATCCAAACTCTCCCAGCTTCTGGAAGGCAGCCGTCCCTGCCCCACCAGACTACTGCCCATTGCAAAAGGTGTGCCCTATGTCTGGTATTCCTACTCTGCCCCATCCTTTCATGGTAAATCCTGCCATACTGGGCCTTGTCCTGACCATAATGAAGAGGTTTTCAGAAAGCAATAGAATGGGGACAGTCTTTAGGATATGATAGAAATGTGGAAGCTGTCTAGAATAGAGATCCACCCCCATCTGGTGTTTTCACCATTTAGATCTTGCTATAATTCAACAAAAATCTGGGACAGCTTTGTTATACACTATCACTGCATTGTCTAGATTTAGAACCTTGTATAACACACAAAGCTTAGATTCCACCTATTTTTCCCTAAATAGAAAGAACAGGTTATAGTTAAAGTTTATATTATGCTTCCATTGCAGAACCCCATGGTGCGATTTAGAGCTCCTTTTTTCTCTTGCACCATGTTAAGAGCAAACACATTTTATAGGACATTTCCTGAAGTAATACTTTTACATTTTACGATCATTGCATATATATTCTGGCTTTTGATTGTGCAGACAGAAATACATTCTTGCTTTCAATTCAATGCTGAATACACAAGCACACACATCTAAATATTGACGTAGGTGCTGATTTTTCTTGTAAAGAAATACAAACTTGGAATTTCTTGAAGTTTCAACGTACTTAAGTAGTTCCAGATCTCTTTGTCTAATTGTCAGCTAAAGAGATAGATGGTTTCTTGCCATTCAAATCTGTCTGGTATTGATTAGTAACCTTATAGTGTGCTGCCTATTCATCTAAGTAGAATTGATGCAGTAAAATAGAAAAAGAATGTCTTGTATTGCTTGATTCTTGACTAAGCTTGAGAGTTTTTCCTGAGTGGTGACTTACTGATAAACTGATCTTGTTAGCTACATTCTGTCATTTGCTGCGGAGAACACATTTCCATCTGGTTTTCGAAAGGAATCCTTTCAGATCTGAATGTGTGCATGAAATTTTATGCAGAGAAAAAAAGTAGGTTCCCCCAGCCTGCATCTTTTTTAATGTGAATCACTCAGAGGTTCTTACCACTCCCAGTCTGTTTAGTTTCTACTTGAGCAGCATGATTTCTCCCACCCAACCTGCCCTCAGCCTTCAGCCTTGTCCTGGAAACTGGAATGCAGTAATCTGAATGCCACTGACCAACAATTAAAAGCTTGGAGATTTGTTATAAGAGTTTATGGTCCCTCTCTTTACTGGATTCTTTAAAAATACTAAAATATCAGGATTTTAAAAAGGAATAAAAAGAAGCCTTACATTCCTCTCAATTTCTAAATTCTCCTCAACTTCCATTTTATTTTATTGGATTTTACCATTCATTTCAACGAAAGTTTTCTGTTCTTTTTGATTCTAACCTTGTAAGACTTTTAAATTGGCAAAGAAAATTTTATGGAAAAGATAAGCCTGAAGACAGAGATATTAATAGTAATGACAACAAAAAGAATAACGCTTTTAATTGCCCACTTTCGAATTCAAGAAGTAGAACTGAACAGGAAGCATTTCTACTGATTTTGATGGGGTTTTTTTTTTTATTACTGCATGATGTTCATTTGTGGAGCTATGTAAATCTCGTATGAATAATTGAAGAGCACGTGTAAACCTGCCCCCTGCCCCTTTTCAGTGTCTTCCCTCATGACTTCACCTGAATGTTGTGAAGCAGCTGTCAGTCATGGTGGCTGTGTTTAATCATCTGTTGTTTCTCCCACTAACCTCCCCCCTCAAAGCCCATCCCAGGTGGCCTTCACCAAAGGTAAGAAATAAGAATCACAACCATGAAGCTCTCATCCGTGATAATTAGGGTGACCTTTTCATGTTTGGAGAATTTGTAAATATATTTTTAAACAGCAGGGTAAAAAAAAATGGTCATCCTTTTGTTCCTTTGTAATTGCAGCTATAACCAAGACAAGGCAACCTGTGATGAAAGCATTTTTGCTTGAGAAGGGCTATAGGAATTAACCTCTGGAACTAACTCCTTTAAAACATGCTTGAATAACATCTGCATATTATTTCACTGACTTTTCCTGAAGTCAGTGAAATTTCCACATGTGTACTCAAGCATGGAACAGTTTAGAATGCATTTTCTTGTCAGGAACTGTTTGCCTTTCCTTTTCCTATGAAATGTTTTGTGAAATAAACATCATAACCCAGGAATGTACCTGTTTATTCAGCAGATAGAAATGATAAAATTGCAACACTGAAAAGGAAAGAAAAAAAAATCTTAAGATTTGCATTTATTTATATGGAGTTTTAGAAGTTTTATAATTACTATTATATCACTGTTTGTATAACTGCTGTTATAAACAGAAGTGTAGTTCCTATTGTAAAGAATACTTTATTTTTCCCCTTTTCTAATCCTGCTTATTACTTATCCACTATGGGCAGTCAATGCCCTATTGATAGTGTAACTCAGGAGAGTCACCCTTGGGTTACAGAATTTTAAAAAATTAAATCAAGAATTTTTTAAAAAGTAGCTTTAATAATATATCATCCTCATTAGGGGAGTAAGTGATTCTGAAATATTTGAAACTTTAAGTTGAAAAACTGTGAATCTTGTGGATTTCATTATACCTTTCTGCTTGGCCTTAAAAACAAAATAAACAGAATACCAAAAGCACTCTGACTATAGAATTTTTGTTGATATAGAGGAAAGTCAAACTGGGAAAAGGATAAGCTAAAAGGTTACATCGATGTCCATTCTTTGCCAAATGCACCACTTCCTTGGTATTGTAGCTTCTTTAACTGGAGATTTGTCCTAATGCAGGCAGAGGATCATAATATCTTCCAGCCGTATCTAGATTAA
>NW_012147745.1:2373070-2375209 GCF_000956105.1 Propithecus coquereli | reverse complement strand
TGACATATGAAAACTATACAAAATTCAAATTTCAGTATCCATAAATAAAGGTTTATCAGAACACAGCCACACTTGTTTATGTGCTGGGTGTGGCTGCTTTCATGCTATGATGGCAGAGTTGAGTAGTTGCTACAGAGTCCAGATGGCCAGAAAACTTAAAATATTTGCTCTTTGGCCTTTTACAGAAAAAGTTTGCTGATCTCTACCTGCTATAAAACTCCTAACCTGCTTCAGTTAAGAGCCACCTGGTCATCAGGTACTCCCTGACACATATCCACTGACTAAATCCTCCCTATGAGTCACTTAAATCATTCTCTTGTCACAATTTTTGTGTATGTACTATAAGTGTAAAATTTCTACCAAAGGGTGTTAACGTAAAGTTTATTAACATTATACAAAGCACTTGCCAGAATGCTTGACACAAAGAGACAAGGTTAGGTACTACTGCGGTTATTCAGTTTATTTGTATAATTATCTAAATGTTTCTTGATTTAATAAACATATATTATGCTCTTATTACATATTACAGTTATGTAGTCAGGGAATTATTAGGTGCTAAGGAGCAAGAAGATGACTCTGACACATTCCCAGACTTCAAGGTGCTTATACTCAAAAACATACCCTAATAACAATAAATGCAAAGTAGAATATTGAATCATAAAGAATTGCAGGTAAAGTATTATGAGACTTAGAAAGCAAAGTGGGAGGAGAGGTGCAATCAGGGAAGTCTTCTGCAGAAGAAAATATTTGAGCTGATTTAGTCCTTTACCTTGCCACAACTACTTTTAAGGTCATAGTCTAAACCTTGTCATTACCAATAACTGCATCTCCTTCGCGATCCTAATCTCAAGTATGGCATCTGCAACTACCACTTGTCTTTCCATCATGCTCCCTTTATTACTCCAATCCCAGAAATTTACAGGGACCTACAATCCATTGATCCCACTGTCTTCTCACTGTCCCTCGTTTTTGTCTCCTCTTTTTCTCTCCCACCAGCTTAAGTCTGTGATCCTTCATTGAAATTACTCCCTTGCTGATAACCTCAACTCCATCCAACTCTCCGTTTATGTGGGGCCTGCTCCCTTGCAGCCCAACATTTGTAGAGGAAAACACACAACTATGCTGTTCTCACTTTCAATTTGTGATCACTAATCTCAAGAGATCCTTCATGCTGCCAACCGTGCTGTATTTCCTGAGTCCATCATCACCCTCTCTTCTCAACCCTTCACACATCTTCCCTATCATCTTTCTCAGCTAATCTCCTTGCTTCCTATTTCATTAAAAAATAGAAGCAATCAGAAGAGAACTTCCAAAAAGCCCACCAACAGGACCCCCTGGCTCCCAGCCTTTGTGCCCACATCCTCTGTTTTCCCCCCATTACTCTGGATGAACCACCCATGGTCCTATCTGGGGCCACCAGATCCCATTTCCTCATGCTCACTCATGAAAACTGCTCCATCAGTTCTCCCCTCTTTATCTAGTGTCATCAAAATATCCTTCTCTAGTAGATCATTCCCACAGCATGTAAACATGCTGTTATTTCTCCCTTCTTTAATTTGTTTGTTCTTTGCCTTACTTTCCCCACCAGCTACAGCCCAATTTTTCTGCTCTCTTTTAGAGTAGAACTTTTCTAAGCAGTCATCAGGACTCTTATCTCCAGTTTCTTTCCTTTCTTGTCTTGAGCTGCCCCCTCACCCAGGCCAATCGGGTCTTTACCCCAGGACTTCCCTGAATCTGCTTTTTCTGGGTCACCAATAACTCTGTGTTGCAAATACAATAGTCAATTCTCATTCCTCATCCAACTTGACCTCTTGGTAATTGACACAGTCAATAACTCCATTTGCTTGAAACAATTTTTGTTTTCACATGGCTTTCAGGAGACCATACTCTTCTAATTTTCTGCTTTCCTCACTGGCTACTCAGTGTCTTATTTTTTCCTCCTCATGCCCTAACCTCTTAATTTGGAATGCCATTTGGCCCAGACATTGGATCTCTTCTCCTTTCTGTTCTCACTTTTTTTTGATGCTTTTAATTCAGTCTTATGGTTTTAGATACCATCAGTAGGCTGAGAATTCTAACCTGGACCTCACCCTGGAGCTTCGGACTCAACTGTAACAGATTCTATCACTTAGATTCTAA
>NW_012147745.1:2370845-2371182 GCF_000956105.1 Propithecus coquereli | reverse complement strand
GAGATACTGGAGAGCTGGCATGAAGAATGGACAGCATCTTCAGAGTCCCACCACCTCTCTTTGACACTTCTATGACCTTTTGTGGTCAGGTCTATCTCCAATGTGGGGCTCTGTCTAGACCAGGAGCTGCCTCAAGCACCAGCCTCCTCTCTGTTACTCATGAAAACCCATCTATCCTGTGTTTCCATCCCTCAATGCCTTACTCTCTCCTCAACTACTTTGAGTTAAAGTATTGACAATGAATAATAAAATACTCCTCACTATACCTTCAACTTTTTCACTGCTGCCTTCAGTACTTGTTACCCAGAGAAATGACTAATTGCAAGAAATGGCCCAG
>NW_012147745.1:2364800-2367875 GCF_000956105.1 Propithecus coquereli | reverse complement strand
CTCACATTTTTGCTAAATATTCCCTAATTTTTAAAGCTTATCTTTGAATTCAAGTATTTTTTCTTTAGACAAATTTAGAACATCAAAAAGCCTGAGAGAAGGGATGTATCAGGCAAGTAAACTCATTGATACCTGAGAAATCAAACTACTTGCCTTTCCTACAGATGGCACTGACCCACCTCTGAGCTGGCTTTCTGCCTTGGAAACTGACAACCTGACCACCAAGGCAGAGCCCAGAGAGCCAAGGTAATTTATCTCACCTGTAAGCCATTCTCCACGTAAATACCAGAAAGTTTCCACTGAACTTTAGAAACTACCCAATGATAATACTCATCTTTAATTTTGTTATTAATATCAAGATAATGTCAATACATGGATTTTCTACTTGTTGGTCCCAACATGTTCTTGACATTGTCAGTCCTATTGTGTTTTCTTACACAGCTCTTTCTTCAGTTCTTCATGACAATATCAAACCTACACTTAACTCCAGCCATCGCATCTCAAACATACTTCTCAACTCCATTTACATGGACAACCTTGGTTCTTTTTTGAAAAACAAAATCAAATCTCTTTTATCTTCAACCTTTTTCTCTCTAACCAATGTTTCAAAGAAGCAACTAAACACGGCTAAGCCTTGCATGCGAATGGTAAAAGAGGGTATCACTGGGGCTTCTGGATACAGCATCTGGGAGTTGACAGTGTCACTAACTGAGAGAACAGAAGATAGGAAGAAAATCTTAAAGCAGAGACAGTGATGAATTCAGTTTGGGATCCTTAAGTTTTAGATTTCTGTGGGACATTTGGGTGAAGGTGTCCATCAAGCCATGTGATATGAGGTCTATTTGCTGAGGTTAGAACTATTAATAGGTCTCAGTGTGGGTGCCATTGGCATATAAATGATAGTTTATCCATAAGAACAAAAGAGATCACATAGGGATAGCATGGAGAATGAGAAGAAATATGAACCAAGGATAGAATCCTCAAATGAACAGGCAGGGAAGAGAGGACCCCCAAAAGAAGTTAGAAGACAGGCTCAGAAAGGACAGAAGAGAACCAGGAAAGAGAGATGTCATGGAAGTCAAGGAGTAGAGGGAGTAAATGATCAATGGTGTTGGCCGTATCTAGTAAAATGAGAATTGAAAAATGCTCACTAGATTTGGCATGAGGTCATTGGTGACCTTGGCCAGAGATTTTCACAAAAGTTGATCCTTTTGCCAGAATCCATTGCCTCTTGCATTCTTAAAATCTTGCCTGCTTTGATTTTCCCATCATTCTCCTGTAATTCAGCCTCTCCTTAAAGTGAGTTGGTGTCCTCAAACTGGACCCAGACTCTCCCTCCAGCAGCTACCCAGTGTCTCTGCTCTACTTCCACAGCCAAGGTACTTCAAAGAAGCTTTATGCATGCTATTTCTGCCACTCGGAGTCCAATTCACTCATTACCCCCTGCGGTTTGGCTTCTGCACCATTACCTCCCCCAGGTTTCCACCAATGACCTCCAGGCAGCCAAACCCTGCAGTCATTTTTTTGACCTCTCAACAGAGTTACTTATCATCAACCACTCTCTCCATCTTGATACAGTCTCCTCTCTTATTGTGATACCATATCCTTTTGGCATCCATTCTGCCTTATTGACAATTCTGGCTTTGTATCCTTTGCTGACTTCTATTCTGCTGCCCAACTTCTGAATGTCATAGTTTTCCTGGGTTTTGTCCTGACCTTCTTTTCCTTGCTTTCCAAACTCTTCTCATAGGTGATCACATCTGTTACTGAAATTTAAATGCCTACTATAGGCTACAATTCTCAGGTTTACATCACTAGTCCAAGCTTTTCACTGAACATCTAATACATACACGCCTACTGAGTGGAATGACGATGAAAAATTTACAAATCTGTAGTAAAAAGAAAGAAAAAGAGACTTCATATTAGGAAACGGAGAGGACAGGAAAAGGTGAAAATGTCCAATAAGCACATGAAAATATACTCACCTCATTCATAATAAAAAAATCAAACTAAAACTAAACTCAGTTTGGTAAGATGAAAATGAATTATAATACTTATTATAATGAGTAATGTTAAAAAATGGACACTTTCATATAACATTGGGGGAATAACTTTGTACATTTAGAAGTACAGTTTATAAATATGTATCGAAACACAGATTATAGATGTCCTTTGACACAATGTTACCACTTTCAGAAATGCATCCTGAAATAATTCTGTAAATGCATGATACGCAGAAAATGTTTCTCATGATAGAGTTTATAAGAGCAAAGGCCCAGGAGCAATCTAAATGTCAATCAATAAAGAATGAGTTAAATAAATTATGTATTATCTGCATATGAGGATACATGCATATAATAATGTGACTCTACATTTACTTTTAGAAACAAGAGCAATACTATATGAAGTTTAAAAAGCAGTTTTTGGAATAGTATTCATATTAGGATCCTTTTTAAAAAGTATTAATATTTGTTTAAACAAGCCTAGAAAAGAGTCTAGAGGAGACACATTGCAAAGTTGATAGTGAGTCCTTCTGAGTAGTGTTATTGTGAGGACTTTTTATGTTCTTTTTTTATACTTTATGTATTTTAGATTCTTTCATCATGATCATGTTATTAGCTTTTACCCCCTCAATTATAAAAAGCTATTTCCCTGCAAATGAATATGGGCGTTACTTTTTGGGCCTTAATTACAGTGATTGACACTTGACAACTATGGGGTGGGGGGAAGGTCTCTCTTTATAATACATTTTCTCTTAGGACCAATTTTGAAAGGAGACTAGTGATGCTGTGTCACCCACTCCTTAGTGCTTCCCAAGAGGGGTGAGAGTGCTGCTGACTACCTACCTTGTGGAACACCTTTACCTTTCTGGAACACCTTAACATTATTTCATTTGGAAACTTTCATTATCAGCAAGCTTTTTTTTTTTTCAGTTAGAAATCAGTGATAGAAACTTTAAAAGAAATGAGCTTCCATCTAAAACAAGGCTGGCAGAAAGCTATCTGAAAATAATAAACTTCAAACCTTTGAAGATTAGAAGATATGTGAGAGTTTCAAATAGCTTTTTTCTTATTT
>NW_012147745.1:2362844-2364750 GCF_000956105.1 Propithecus coquereli | reverse complement strand
TAAAGTATTGACAGTGGATAATAAAATACTCCTCACTATACCTTCAACTTTTTCACTGCTGCCTTCAGTACTTGTTACCCAGAGAAATGACTAATTGCAAGAAATGGCCCAGTAGCTCCTTACTGAATTGTTGCCTGTGAACCAACTAGCTGTGAGGATTCCTTAATTTATACTTTGGGAAAAAGAGAATGATAATTGGTCAGAGTAGGGCTCATATTGTATCAGACATGTCTCTTCTTCTTGTGCTAGAATGAAAATTAAAAAGAAAACAGTTTTAAAGTGCTTATAAAAATATCAGCTAAGTGCTTGGGGAATGTGCACTGTTTCCACCCTTCTGTTTATTTTCCATTCCCCCACATCAGGAGAGAGAGCAACAATGGTGGAAAGAAACTAGGGCTCATCTGAGTAGTCTGCCCTCTTAGCTTTTTGTCTATTAGTACTTCTTACTGCAGGAATGCATTCTATGCCAAATCTTTCCTGAGAGAATTGAGTAAATGCACACACCTGAAGCACCCACCTGGGGTTGGGAGGAGTGGGAAGCTGCATGTTCAATTGCATTGACAATTACTCAAGAACTGAAGGGTGGTATGAGTGTCTAAGCTGCAGACAGACAAAGCCACAAGGCTAAGGAACCAAAAGAGAAAGATTCCCTGCCCCAATCATAGTGATGATGGATGAAGTAGACATTCACAATTGTCTGGCAGAAAGCTTAGGACCTGCATATGGTACATAAATGTTGTATATCTGTACATAGTGAGAAATAACTTTTGTAAGTAGATATTTTTTTCTATTCATTAAATGTGTCCATAGAGCCTTGTACCACGAGAACGAGAAAAAGGGAGAATATAGTAACCAAAGTTATTTAAGGAAATATGTCCAAGAAAAGCAACATTTTCTGAAACTGATGACCTGGAACTCATGAAAGAGTATACTGACATAAATATTATATAAAAATCAAATTGCTTGTTCTGCTTGGCTTCTGGCTCCCACGGCCCTCTTTCTCAGGCCCTTGGGCATTCTAAGGACCAATGACAGCTTGGCCTAACTGGCTTTTGGTTGGTCCTGCTTGTTGCCTGGATCTAGCAAGTTGTTCCTTTGCTCAAACCTCTACCTTATAAAAATAAATAAATAATTACCCCAACTGTATAAGCTGGAATTATGTCTGCTACTCTGATTCTAGGAAGGGGGCCTGTGCCTTGTCATTCCTGTATCTGAATCTCTGCTCAGTCCCCTAGAAACTGTTGTCTGCTTCACCCTCCCTCACCTCAAGGCTAGAGCCCCACCCTGAACCTAGCGCATTCAGTTCACTCTATTCTCAATATCTTGCATAATTGTGGGAAAGCATAGGTGCTAGGTACATCTTATTTCTAGCTGTACATTAGCCTTTTTTTTTATGCCTCTTGTCATGGAAAACTATTACCAACCCCTCCTAAAGATTTTAACCTTCCTAACAAAGATTCTAACTGAAATGCAAGTTGACCACCTTTAAAAATGATGCACTTTCTTACCGAGGTAGATAGCCATACTATTATTGCAAAAATAATTTTATCATACTGACTCATTGTTATCACTTTAATTCTTATTATTAAATTACCTACCAATAAGTCTAGTTATTTGATTTTTTTCTCATGCTTCTTGATATACCAATTCATTCTCTGACACATTTGCTATTTCTGAGATTCTATGTCAAGACACAAGTGACTGTATTTTGGGCAAAGGTCGGCATTTTTTTGTGCGTAGATGGGAGACAATGAAGATGTAGTGAAATGTGATAGCCACTGTTCTCTGTAGATATGAGAACAACAGGTAGTGCATCTAGAAGGCAACTAAACATATTTGTTGCAATTGAAAGTGAATTTTTCCCCAAGTATATTTGATCTTTGAATTAATAGTTGAGTACTGAGTA
>NW_012147745.1:2348408-2349695 GCF_000956105.1 Propithecus coquereli | reverse complement strand
CATAGATCAAATATCATGGAAAGATTCTTTAGGTGATTTGTGGCCTCATTATTCAGAGAAATAATCTGCAAAATAGGACAGTGCAAAATGGAGAAATTTTAATGCTTTTCCTTATTACACAAATCAATAATGCATGAAACCTACTTAATGGGATTTCATTGAAAATTATATTCATTTTCTGTGAATAGTAGAGAAATAATGTGAGGAGAGGGCTTGCTGAGAAGAAAGGGTCCAATAGACAGTAATTTCCATGAGGACAGAGACTGCCTTTCTCATTTTGGCATCATACCTATACTGAGACCCTCCGTAACTATATGTCAAATGAACAAATATGGAGGCAGAAACACTCTCCTACAGGGTTCTGACATGGAGAAACACATTGGGAAGTGGGTGGGGGAGGCTTTGTCCTGCTTAAATGTTCCAAACCCAAAAATATTGGAAGACATACATATCTAATGTAAGAACATTAATGGATAACTAAGGATTTGCATTCACGATTTAGCAATAGGATAGTACATTTACATTTAGAGTAGTAAAAGGATTTGGGAAAATGTTTGTATTGTTAAGTAAGGCATATATGTATTTCCTCCATGCTGTGTTTATAGTATAAAAATTATCAAACCCCACTTTCCTTTTCTCCTCTCTCTCTTTCTTAGAAATAGTACAAAGATCAACTTCAGTCCTGTACATATGACTGATTATTGCCACTTTCTTTAATACTCAGAACATACTTACAGAGGAAATGAAAATTGTCAAGTACATATTCAGCCAGCTTCCCTCTCATCCATAGAAAATCACCTTCCTGCCTGCCCCTTCAACAAGAGATGCTTAGTCTCTTTCCCACAGTTAACTCCTCTCTTTGTGTGATTATACCCAACTCCTCAACTTCCCATGACAGCTTCCCATTAGTTAATCCTGCTCTCTTCCTACCCACAGTTGTTCTTTCTAAACAATCTCCTTTCTCTTACCCAAGACCCAGGCTTTTCCTGTCCTAAAGAATAGCCTTCTCTCCATCCTATCTTTGACTACCTACTGACCTACCTTGCTCATTCCCTTTCCTACCAAAATTCTTGAATGAGAGTCTATACTGTTGCATACTTCTTCTCTTCCTGGGCATTATTCAAGCCACTCAACTCTAGTTTCTGCTTCTATGACTCAAGTGAACTTCTCAGGTAGTTGCCATCACCACTGCTACCATCATGGTCTTCATCATCACAGCAATGTCTGTGCAGCCTCTGTTGTCTCCCTCAAATCAATCTCACATACTGCATCTCGAGTGAGAATTCT
>NW_012147745.1:2341835-2347368 GCF_000956105.1 Propithecus coquereli | reverse complement strand
TAATTAGACTATGTTCTTATGTGTAATGAACATAATACACATAATAATGTGTAATAAATAACTTAACATGTTGATAACATTTTCACACTTTTATCATGATGTATCACTAGCATAAGTGAAATCCAAATAAGAAATTCCATTAAAAAATAAAAACAATTTATTAATAGAATTCTATTGCCATTGGTTGCTTTTTATTAGATAGTTATAATGCTAGCTTGCTTTTTGAGATGTTTAGAGAAGCCTGTGCATTGTGGATTAGTGCTCTAAATCATTCCTCAGACATATGTCTATATCTATATCTGTTCTATATCTATATCTATGTATTTAGGGATTCCATCAAAAGTGTCTAAAAATCTTAGTGATATTCCTTCCTATAAATAAAGATGGATACATTGAGGTATCATATTGATTTTTTTTTAACTTGAGTGTTTAACAGCTTACCCACTAACGTGTTATCTCTATAAAACAACTGGTTTTAAAAGAGAACTCATTTCACCCTGTGTGTGTACATTTGTCTTCTCATTTACCTTAAAAGGATGAGTCAATAAATTTTAATTGAATTCCTACCATGTGCAAAACATGATGATCTGTGGCAAAACAAAATACCAAGAGAAACAGTCCTGCCTAGCTAGGACTGTATTTACAGTCTAGGAAGGGAAACATGATATATATTCACAAAACTTCAAAATTACAATGATGCCACATGAGTGTTAAAAGATTTTAATTTAATTTAGTAGATCGAAAGAAGTAGAGATTATGGAAAAGCAACAACGTCATCAATTATGAACACAAAAATTCCTTCCCAGAAATTCTATGTGAAATGATTAATTGCTCATGATTTTACTGGCTACAGGAAATGAACCTCATATTACCTAGAACTCATGGCTAATTGGTCAATGACACGTAATAGTCTATAGTTTATAAAAAGTATCGATGACAATTTGGGGAAACTGAAGATATCTGAAGGTTCAAATCATTACCAACAACGACAACAATATTAACAGCTAACCTTAACCATTACTACTAGCCAGACACTGTGATATGGCCCATGCATGTATTATACAAGAAGAAAATAATTTTACTATCTCCAGATGTGAATCTGAGCCATGGAGTCACCAAGTTCCTTGCCCAAAGCCTCTCTATTAATATTTGTTTTCCATATTATCTCCACTTGAAACCTCATGTCTTTATTTGCTTTATTGCCTCTATGATTTCAAATAACCTGGGCCTGGCAATTCAGTTGGAAACAAAGAGCCTTACCAAATAGAAATCAACAGGAGTAGGACAGATCAGACCAGGAAAGATCAAAACCAGGGGACTCCTCCGGTCATTAGAATCATTACAAGAATATAACAAGAGGTCAGGGCATCCAGCAGTTTTTAAATGGAGGGGAACCTGCCTGTAGGAAAGGATCAAGAGCAGGACAAGGAGGAGGAGGGCACAAAGGGCTTCAATTACCGGCACAGGAGCACTATGGAGGGGTGGCCTGACCCAGGTGGCCCACCAGTGCCAAAGCCTGGGGACAAGACGCTCCTGCTCACCCCTAGGCCATGGCCACAGCTGCAAACACCTTTCTCATCTTTCTTTTATGCCTTGGACCCCCTCTCACCCCCTGCGTGTTGCACAACATTGAGCTGGCCCTGCTAACATTTGTTAACACGCTGCTGTTTGCCATCACCAGGCTGCTGCTGATGGTGTGGGAGTGGTACTTTGAATGGAATCTTTTTTTTTTTTTTTTAATCTAAATTCAGATTTCTGTGAGAACTGGTTAGAGACACAGGATCCCAGCAGGGAAATCCTGAGTCTTCAAGATCTGAAACAGGGGAGGAATATTCATGCACTCCCTACAGGGTTGGATCAGCTCTCCAAAGGAGGACACGTGTAGATAAAAAGAATCATCCCAGACACCTTCCTTTATTTGTGAATAAGGAAAGGCAATTGAGAGACTCTGCACTTAGTGACACAGTTGCTAAATTTACTGGAAGACAGACTCAAGAACATATGTTTGGATTTGAAGCCCATAATAAGTTATTAAAAAGAGAGTCATATATAAAACATTTACAAATAAAGGAATTAAAAACAGGCATGAAGTATGGACAAAAGTTATTGAGTATCCAGGATCTTGATAACAAAAATACAAGGTTGCCTCAACTGGGGTATTCCTATAAGTTTCCTGTTAGTTTTAATCAATACCTGAGTTTTATTTAGCCTGTTACCTGAGCCAGTTAGTGAATCCAGAGTGTCTGGGTTCAAAATCCTGGCTTTGCTCTGTATAAGCTATGACTCTGGGTAAGTTACTTCACCTCTCTGAACCTTAGTGTCCTCATCTGTAAACTAAGGATGAAAATAATAGGACCTACATCATAGGGTTACTATATAGATTAAATGAGTTGTTATTTGTCAAGGCCTTAGAACAGTACCTAGCATTTGGAAAGTGCCTCAGAAGTGTAGATTTAAAAAAAAAAAATGCTATTTTCCTAGGTCAAAAACCTGGGATGTGTGCTGACTCCTCTTTTTCCTTAGCTCACTGCCTCCATTCAACAAACACTGCCAATTCTGTTTCCTAAGCAGAACTGGACACCATCTACTTCTCTCTCTGGAAAGCATGCTGCCCAACTCAAGAGACTAACCATCCCTTATTTGACTTGCAGAAGCCTTTTCACTGGACTCTGTAACCTCAGCCTAGCACCCCTGCCCATGGGAATCTCAATCCACAATTCAGGTGTCCAGTGAAGATTATACTCTTTGCCATAGCTCAAGCTCATTACTATTTTGAAGCCATGTTGAACTTGCCAGCATGGCTAGAAATTTCAACGCATTCATTTGGGAGGCTCGGGGTCTTCCACAGTGCCAAGTCATCACATGGGGCAGGGACAAGTGGAAATCTGACCCTGGATCCACACTGGCTGCCATGAGGCATCCAGCATTGCAGGGCGCATGGCTCTGCAGGCTGTTTCCTCCTTGCCGTTCCTGGGCACAGACATTTTTCCCAGGCTGTCTGCAGTCTCCTCCATCTCTCTGCAGCACAAAATTATTTTCTTCTCTTCAGACAGCTGTTCAAAGGGGACCTGATTTTCAGGAAGCAGAACTCAGAGAGCTTCTGCATCATCACTCAAAACCCTCTCTCTCTTATTTTTTTCTTCCCTGTCTTTTCCCCTCTCCTCTTCTCTTTTGCGTCTCTCCTCTCTGTCAGGAGGACTGCCCTCCTTGCCTTGCATTTTCTTACACCTCCACTTTCTCTTCCTGTTATCTATCTCCCACAATCTCTAAATTACTGAAGGGCAATTTGGATCAAAAGAGCCACAGAGAACATTTCTATTTTTCACCTTGCCATATTCCTTACCCGAGGCAATGAGCAGGGGACCTGCTGCCTGCTTAAATGGAGAATGGGAAAAAGAAGAATTACAAGGAGAAAAAAATAGATTTATATCGGAAATATTATCTCACCACACATTCAATATACAGAAGCCAAGCAGACTGGCTACAAAACCTAAAACTCTAATTGAATCTCGCCATTCCCTCGTGTGAACATTTTCGGTGGTTTCTAATTGTGTTGAGTGTTATGTCTAAACTTCTGGACCTGGTGTGCAAGTTGAGGCGAGTCGTTATCACAAGCCCACAGCCTCTCTAACTCTCCTTTCCTGTCATTCCCTCCCTCTTCTCCAGTGTTGGGCCACTTTAAACTTTGGTCCCTTATGAAGAAACATACTGGCTCCTCAGACTTAAACTACTGTGAGATTTAACGGTATTTGCACTTACGGTTCCCTCCACCCCACTCCAACCAAAACAAAACAAAACAAAAACCCAGGAGGAAGCCACTATTCTCTGGGTCTTTATTGACCAATACGGAGTACACATGGCTTATTAAACACTTAAAATGGGCTGTAATTTCAGATATTGAAGACTTACTACCAAAAGATGCAAAATAGCTCGTTAATATTTTTATAGTGGTTACATGTTGAAATGACAATATATTTAATAAATTGGGTTAAATAAAGTAGATTAAAATTATTTTCGCCTTCTTTTCACTTTGTTTTTAAATGTGGCTACCAGAGAATTGAAAATCGCACAGGTAGCTCACTTGCATGGTAATTCTCTTGAACGGTGCTGCTCCAGATTGGGAGAATGAAGAGGAACAACGTAAACTATGGAAATGTATGAAGAAAGGGCAGAGCTTCTGCTCCCATCCTGTCCTCTGAAGATCCAAAGATGATGGTGCTTTGACATAAGCCTCAGACAGGGTCAGCCTTAAATTGGAGTAGCTTTATAAGTAGATGACACTTTTTCTAAAAGAAAGTATTCCTTTTCATGTTTAAACACATTCTGCTCAGAGGCCCATAAGCACTCTGAGATTTCGATTAAGAATTGTAGGTACCCCCACAATTATCCTGAAATAACGTTTTTCTCTTGCAACCATCTAGAGCTTATACTCATCTCCCTTCACAGATGTTCAAGAAATTCTTAAACAAATAGTGATAACCCTGATTTGACTCCCATGAATTTGTTAACTAAAAAAAAATTAACGAGGTTTATACTTTGGAAAAAGGAGAGCTCTATTTCTCAACCTGCTAGGCAGGTATTCCAACAGGCTGGGAAGCAGAGCCCCGGCCAGAAGCCAGACACAAGTGCTTCAAAGAAGAGACAAAAGGCAACAGGATTTTATACTGAGTGGGGTGGTCAAATATACATATTTAACAAACTATAGGAGGAGTCATGAATATTTATGAAGGGAAATCATATGCGTGTAATTGTGCTTTATCTCTCCCCATCATGGCTGGGAATTCAGTTTTAAGGTGTTTCTGGGGGCCCCATTGGCCAAGAGGGGTCCATTCAGTTAGCAGAGGGTTTAGGATTTTATTTTTAGTTCACAAATTCTATGTTCCCAGTCCTCCAATGTACAGCTTCTCTTCTCAGGGTCACCATAATTTCACACTCAGGCAGTCAGCTGCATCTTAACCCTTAGCTAATGAAAAATTCTCAGTGGGCTGAATTCATACAGAATTGAATCAGTACATTAACTTTCAAACCTCTGCAGATTGGCTGAGACACAAACACACCTAAGCAATAATCTGCACAAAGGCACAGAGAGACTTGCAGTGTTAGAGTAGCAGTGGATTTTTGAGATGAATCTGAGCAACTCTCTTATTTTACAAATAAAGGAACTAAGACCTGGAGTAGTTAAATAAATTGCCAGTCAGGGCTAAGAATGGAATTAGAATTTATAGCTCCTTCCTCTTTCAGTCAACAAATACTGAGCTGACCTCCAGGGGCTAGGTACTCTTCTAGGTGCTGGGATATAGCAGATATCAGTTGCAAAGCTTTCCTGTTATAACAGGAAACACAATTAAAAGTTGGCTTGAAGAGTAAAGGCAATTTATCGTCATGTAAGTGGGAAATCAGGCTGGCTCCAGACTGCTCTTAGTCCAGTGGCTCGAATGACTTCATTAGGATGACTCTGTCTTGAGTTCTTCGTCCCACTTCCTCAGTGCTGGCTCCTTTTTTGTGAGCTTCCCCCATTATTGTCACAGTATAA
>NW_012147745.1:2322937-2341470 GCF_000956105.1 Propithecus coquereli | reverse complement strand
GCAGCTCAGAATTCGAGAGGGTCTGCACCACTATAACCCCCACCCAATTACCCCCAACTTTAAACAGAGCTGGTTCTCTTTCGTCTGTTCAACGCATGGGGCTTCTGCATAAGATTTCATCTGAAGAAAGTGCTTCGCTGCTGAAATACGGTTTTAAAGCCGTTCTCATACATAATGCTGCTGCGGTGCCAAGTTATCTACATTGCTTTTTATACATTACTGTTTCTTTGATTTAAGAATTTATCCCTGTTGCCATAGTGCCTCCTCCAGTGCTAATTGAATGGAATCAGAATGTCATGGAGGCATGTCTTGGAACTAAGGTCTTAGTGCTGAAAATTCCATTTCACAGGCTCTTTCCTCATGCTCCTGACATTTTGCTGATAGTAGTCATTTCATAGACATTCTTCCCATTTCCTGCTTCATTTACTCACTCAAAACACTTGAGAATGATTTCTGCCTCTGTAAGACTTGTAAACACTCAACTTCGAAGTCATGAGTAAGCAAGTGAAATTCTTAACAGACAAGTGAATTTACCAGTGAGTTCCACTAGTGTAGACACTAAGCAAATACAGTATGGCTGTCCTTCTAATAATCTACCTGCTTACCTGGGATGGTGGTAATTGTTTGAAGTTTATAGTTTGAAGATGAACATTAAATTAATAAAAGGGCAAACTTTGACCCAAGAGAAGAAAAAATGTCTCTTCCTTTGTGTCAAAGCTGGCAATATGTTTGTTACGGTCATGTACTTGGTCTATTTGTTGTTGTTGTTGTTGTTGTTCTTGTCTTTCTCTGCTAATCTTTTTTATCTTCTTCATATTCTAGTTAATTAAAATGTAAAGTTTTAAAATATATCACATTTGAGTGTTGTTAGCATTCAAAGAATTCAAATCTTCATTTGTATTCAATTTACTTCCATCTCATTTCATCATAATGATATATTTGATTTATAAAAAATTTTTCTTCCTAAAAAATGTTTTCTTAAACATATTTAGGGAATTCAAAATGTTCTCTAAAATTCAGCTTTAAACAATAAATAATAGTCATATCATGACTTTTTGTATAGAGTCTTATTATATAAATAATAGTTTCCCTGCTTAAAAAATTGATTAAAAAGCATGAAAATTAGGTAAGTATACACAAATATTTCAGATTCACATTGATTTATTTTTATATTAGCTGCCTTTGGGGATTTTTTTGGTGTAGTATCTTCCTTTGAATTCCCTGGAAACAGAATCCATGAGAAATTTGTGTGCATGGAGTTTTGGGAAGTGTTTGGGAACAACAGCTGTAAGGAAATGAGGGAAGCAAGTTGGACAGAGGGAGAGGCTCACCTGTAACGACACCGTTACCACACAGGCTGCAGATCATCACAGGAGCTCTTGACTTAAATGGCTCCTCAGAGTCTCCCAAATTAAGGCAAGAGGGCCTTTCTTTCCTTGCCACATTGACCAATCATTGGATACAGAACACCCCTGAGGAGAGGGCATACCTTAGGAAAGGCAGTTTCCTTCAGCCAAGGGCAATGCCAGGAGAGGGGCACAGCTCTGAGCTGTCTGCAGCCAACCCTCTCAGCAACTGGGGGAATAAGTGCTCCCGTTCTAAGGGGGGTGAGGGTATCCACACAGTACAGTGCCCCCACCCTCATACCCAGACAGGAACTTTGAGGGGCAGAATGATGGGTATGTGTCTGAGGAGTGCTAAGAACTTCCATTCTGTCTCATATCTTGTTTACCATTCACACCGATTATTTCTAATAACTTTAAATGCATGATTGAGTAAAGTAAAAGACGTTTGTTGATACAATGAAAGTACAATAGGTGGTAGACAGAATAAGAAAAACACGCGAGTGATTTGCCCGTGCCTAAAAGATCGATTATTATTTCATTTGTGTTAAAAGTATATTAATGAAAGAAGCATGGACACAAGCAATGAATTTTCAGAAGTTGGCTTTTTTAGATATGTAGTACATTTCTTAGGTAGGGAGAAAAAAAGAGTAAATCACAAGGAAATTATTTCATGTGCTTCAGTGATTAAATGGGCTAGTATTGGCAAGACTCTGAAAAGCTGGGTAGTATTCTTGTACAGGAACCACCAAAACCATCACAGATGCCTTCAAATAGCACATAGACAGAAAAACATTAAAAAACCAATAGAGATAAGACAGACTAAATGAACAATGTCTTCAGCCTAAAGATTCTGCTATTGGACTAAAACAGCTGAAAATATACTACAGCAACCCTTGCACAGTACTGTTAACTGAAACTGGCACATATCGGAACCACAGAAAGTGAGGACTGTATTTATTAACTTTTATTTCGATTGTTGCAATTTTTATTTTCCTAAAAATCTGCCTCTATCTTTAAAATTATTAAATTGTCTGAATCATTATTAGACTGTAAGCTCCATGAAAGAAGAGATCTTGTCTGTTTTTACTCATTAATTTCATGCCTACAGCTTAACACAGTACCTGGCCCCAAAACAGAAATTCAATAAAATATTTGATGAACGAGTGGATGAAGCATCAACCAACTGAAGTAAGGTACAGCAGTCTGGTGATCATGCACTCTTTTCTCAAACTATCTGGTAAATATCTGAATTATTTGCTGGGTGAATCTTGAAAAGCTAACAGAACTTTCCATAGTAAGCTGTTAGTGCTTGCTTCTTTCTCAGAGATACATAATTTTATAGCAATCCTTCCTAATATTGTACTCTATGCAAAGATTAGTTCTTCTATTTCCAACTATTCACTATAGGTATAGTTCCCAAAAGAATTGCTGTCTATATGTATATATAATTGGTGAAGCCTATAGTGATTATTTTATATTTTTTAATAAAACAAATTTAGGCTTTTAAATTCAGCTAGAACAATAATTTTCTTGTTAACTTCAAAAACAAGTAATAAAAATTAAATTTTCTAACTCTGCTCAGTGTTATTCATGCTCACACAGATCGAGCGACCCAGTATGCACAACAGAAAAAAGTACAGATATTAAATAAAGGGTAGAAATGCAAATATGAAATGTAGCAATGCTTAAGGGCATGGGGAAAGCTGAATAATGACTAGAAAACAGAATGCTTAACCCTAAAGAGTTTCTTAAATTTGTTTTTAACTAGCAGACTTTTAAACAGGAGACAGTAACTTCTTTACATTTATATAAGAAATATGCCCTCATACTTTGGAATTGCCAAATTTGTGATTTATATACTGATTATAGAAGCTCTGGTGCTTTCTTCCAAATCACATTTCTGCCAATCACCCTTGTTTCTTGGACTGGATTCAAACCTCAAATTCACTCATTTTCCACTTTTCTGAAGTTTAGCTCTCATTCTTGGTTTATCTCTCTCTCTTACTTGTCATGAAGATATATAGTTTTCTGGTTTTCATCACTAAGGAACAAGTAAAAAACGGCTTAATATGTGAATAGCCATTGGCTTAATTCTCATGGCTTGAGTGGCTGGTACCCCGATTCAAATGGACACCTCTGCACAGCACTCTCCCTATAGTCCCTTGTGTAAAATTCATGAAAGCTGAAGAACTACCATGTTTCAAGGAGAGTAACAACAATAGAAGCTTAACCACAGAAGGATATTGGAAAAGATGAGAAACAATAACCCACAGTTGAGTGAATTACCAATTCCACAGTGAATTCAAAGGAAACAAAATTAAGGAAGAGACATTACAAAAATGACTTTATGTGGCTTAAGAACTTTGATTAAAAAGATAAAAAAATTAGAAAAGAAATTTTTTTTAATCTATTCTTACTATTCTGTTTCCTATTACCATAATAAATGAAACGAGGCCATGGTAGAAGAATAGAGTTTATTTTTCCATTCAAAGTTGTTGTTGGTTATTTTTGTTTTTGTTTTGTTTTGTCTGTATAAATAAAGTGACAGTTTGGCTAAAAGAGAAATCTTTTCTCTTCGAAGATGCTCCTTATTATGTTGGTAGAGCAGAACAAAACCCATGTTCTTTTCAGTGACTACAAGTTGGTAAACAATGCCCAGTCTTCCATTCAGAAGTTGTGTGAGTTCTAAACAAACTAACTAACATCAATTTGATTTTGAGTGGGAAGATGGCTTTCCTAGGACAATTAAGAAGACAACAAGAGGAGGAGGAGATTTTGTTCTCTTTTTCTCTTAATAGGAACATTGTTGTATAAATGCTGCCTAAGCTGTCATTAAAGCCACTTTTTATTTGCCTTAGCTTAGGTGACTAGCAGACAAACTGTATTATTGTCTTTTAAAGCTGAGAACAAGAGCCCATTGCAGTAGGTCTGCTTTGAACATTGTTATTGAAGCCCCCTTGATTAGCTTTAAGGTTTGCAATATGTGTGTGTAGTGCTCAATAGATTGCAAATGGCATCTATATCTATTATCACTTTCAATCCTCACAAAAACACCACGACTTAAGCAGGGATGATATCTAACAAATTACAAAACTCATGTGGAGCTCAGCCATGCCTGAAAATTTTTAATAATTCCCCAGGGTTATTTAATTCATGGAATATTGCTCTGTGACACATTTCCCTTTGCAAGTAATCATGGAAATAATTAAATGTTGGGCAAGCACTCTTCCTACAAAGTTATATTAAGATATTTTATTAATATTAACAGAGAATGTAATATAGCACATATATCAAGCATTATATATGCGTACTGCTATGTACAGGGTTATAGCTGTTGAGAATATCCGGGCTAGATAAGTTTGTAAAAAAAAACAAACAAACAACAACAAAAACAAAAGCCTTATTCTGTTTGCCTGCATCCAAAGCCTGAAGATGCGTGCTGCTTCATTATTTCAGCCTCAATTTCTATGGGGTCGTGAAAATTGAATGAAATATCTCTCCTGGATCCTTTCCACAAAAACTTTTACTTTCATATCAGTATAAAGCATTGTGTTTTCAAGGAGATTTGGCACTAGTGTATAACCAGCCTGGTTTGGATCCCACAGGTGTGCAGCTTTCCTTTCCCACCTGTGTGTTTAATGATTGTGTCTTGTTTGTCTGTGGCTTCTCTGGGAATCTGCTCTTCCAATCAGGTTTGCTTGATATTTTGCCTTGCAAACAAATCACTTTCCCTGATTGCTGTGTGTCGGAGCAATCTGTCAGGCTCTCTACCTTCCCAGCAGTCCGCTGCTCTACACAGCGCCTGTCGACACTGTGCTTCAGTGTCCTTGCCGGACTCTATCTGTCCTCACAGCTTGCAGCTGTCCCCACATCAGCTCACTCAGCCACTTCTGTGCAGTTGTCCTGTTGTCATCTATTCTTCTCACTTGTGGCACTCCACTGTGGCAGTCTTTGCCAGTAGGCTGGCTGCATACCCAGACGTTGTTGTTGATGATGGTCCTGGCATGCCATTTAATGTTAAGCATTATTCACAAGTACATGGGAAGAACCAGGTGGGTTTTCTAATCCATCTCTGTCTCATAGCTATGGGTTAGGATGCACATTGCAGCCCTGTCTGTCTAAACCCTCATTTTATGTCAGAAGCATGATGCTGTGTTGGCATTTTCCAACTTCAAAAAAAAGCATATTTATCTTTTTAATCTAATTTTCTTCTTGTATTTATTCTGTGCAACCTTAGGCAAAATGCTGCCCACATAGTCTTAACTATCTATTTCGTATTGTGATTGCAAACTGTAGATATGGAATTATTAATACCGGTGCTTTTCCTATACAGCTCTTCTACACTGAACAGTATCTAAAACCTAGATGCCACCTTGTGATTCCCTGGTTGCATTGCTAGTAAAAACTAGAATTCTACTACCAGGCCATAGTCAATTCCTATGTAGTAACACTGTAGGTTTTCAAATTTTACTACTGAAAATAATATGTGATTATGAGATCAAAATAACATTTTGATCTTGGGTATATCTATGCTGTCTTCCCCTTGAAGTAAACTTAAGATGATAATGAAACTTCATTTAAGATTATCTTTCAAAGTTTTAATTTAAAAGTTCTCATAAGCAGTCATTTGTTTACTGGTTGGGTTTCTTGGCATTTGAGGTCTCTCTACATTGAGAAGCTCCTTGTCAGTTATGGTTGGTAAGGAGCAGAGTTTCTTTGCCCTTCCACAAAGGCAACTATAAGGAAAACAGAGCTGTCTTTGTCAGTTAGCAACTGCTTAAGCAGTAGCTGCAGCTATCGACCTTGGAGCACAGTTTGCGGGGTACAGGTCAAACTTTCCGGTGACTATAGGCCAAATCTTGAATTTTCATGAAGACAAACTGTGCTCCAATATTTCACCTAACGTTTATATCTAAGAAATGTGCTAGATATTTTAATATTCACTGTCTTATTTAATCCTGAGAATAACTTATGAAATATATTATTTTCGCCATGGCATAAATTAAGAAAATGAGTTTTGGAATGGTTTAGTTAATGGTCCAGTTATACAACTTGTAAGTGAAATGGGCAGTGAGTAATCTTGTAGGTCTGATGTGTTCTCTCCACCACTCCATTTGTCGAATTTGTCAGTCTCGTTCTGTGTTCTCAGTTCTTGGTATGTTCTTGGCCGAAAAATGACCAGACACACCAAAGGCAAGGCAAGTGTGAAACAAAATTTACTGAGAGGGAGCAAGATAGGATTATAGAGCAAGAGCAAGATATAGGTTTACAGAGCAAGATACATACACCACAGATGACAACTGCACCCCTTGTTGTAGAAAAAGAGCTTGGTTATGGTCTGGGTCTTGTTTTATAGTGTCCGGATAGTGACCTCCCTGTGGTTCGGATGTCATCATGGAACCACTTTGATGGACAGTTGGGAAAGGACCTTTTTAACAAATCTAGTGCTTGGAAAAATAAGACCAATAATGTGCTATTCAGTTCCACTTAAATTTTAGCATCTCTGCTGATGCCTGCCTTAAAAACCCCTCATGATAATCAATGAGTTTTGCTTCTAGGATGAATTCGTCCAGTTCCTGCTAGAATATCTTTCCTAGTTTTCATACTTGTCATTGTAGCCAAAAATATTTTATCTAAGAAGTCAGGGAGAGAGAGGTTTCTAAGTATGATGGTAAGGTCCCCATTTTTAATTGTCACAGTAGAGAATGAAAGCTCAGTTCTGAAGGTTCCATTTCTGTATCATTTAGGTATTTCAAATAAAAGCTAGATAACAAACAACCACAAAGTATCAGCAGCATACAATAATAAACATTTATCCAGCTCGTGAATCTGTGAGTCACATGGGGTGGGCTGATCCAGGCTGGGCTGGGGAGCTATGATAATCTCAGCTGATTTGCACCTGTGAATGAGATCAGCTGGGGATTAGGCTGGGCTCCACTGGGGCAGTTTACTTCTGCTCTACATTTCTCTCATCCTCCTCCTTGGATAAACTGGTTAAACTGGGCAAGTTCTCACAACAATAGTGGAAGTACTTGAGAGCAAATTCAGTAGTGCAAGCGTTGTTTAAGCCTTTGGTCACGTCATGCTCACTAGTGTTTCATTGATCAAATTAAGTCACCTTGCGAAACCCAAAGAAAAGGGGTAGGGAAGAACATTCCACCTCACCTCCTTATTGGGACAAACTACAAAGGCTCAGAGCAATGAGCAAGGATACTAGAAGAGGTAAAGAATTAGAGAACTTAAAAGAGTCTACCAGAATTGTTAACCTGTTTTTCTTGAGTATCATCCCATCCAAAGTTATATAGTGTTCATTTTGATGGTATCCGCTCTAGATGCAGGCACTATTCATTCAACCATCCACCCATTTATTCACTGCTCATTTAATGCATAATATTTAGTTTTTTAGCCATGTGCTGCTTAATAAAAATATATTCTGAGTCACATATGTAATTCTAAATTTTCTAGTAGCAACATTTAGAAAAGGTAAAAAGAAACAGGTAAAATTAAATTTAATAATATATTTCATTTAATCAAATAAATCCAAAGTATTATCATTTTAATATATAATCAATATAAAAGTTATTCATGTGATATTTCACATTCTTTTTAATTTTCTTTCCTTTTTTTTGGCACTAAATCTCAAAAATCCAGTGAGATCCAGCACATCTCAGTTTGGGCTAGTGACATTTCAAGTGCTAAATAGCCACAAGTACCTAATAGCTATTGCATTAGTGAAGTTATTGACTACTGTGGAACTTCATGCTGAGGATACAAGATACCTGACCTTACGGATCCTACAGTCTAGTGAGAAAGACAGAAAAAATAATCCAAAGCAATAAACAATTGTAACTGGTACTATGATGGAACCAAATAGTATGGTAAAATGGATAATGACCTAAGGGGAATTAATTTAAATAGCATAGTCATTATATATCTTTATGAGAAGTTCTGAGAAATTGTATACACAAGCATACAATGTGTAATGATGAAATCTGGGTAATTGGGATATCCATCACCTTAAATATTTATCATTACTCTGTGTGGGGAACATTCCAAATCTACTCTTCTAGTTATGTTAAAATACACAATGGATTATTTTTAACTATAATCATCCTATTGTGCTACCGAGCACTGGATCTTATTTCTTCTAATTTTATTTTTGTACCCATTAACCAATCTCTCCTTATCCTCCCCTTCCCACTACCTTGCTCAGCCTCTCATGACCACCATTCTATTCACTACCTCCCTGAGATGAGTTTTTGTAGTACCCACATATAAGCGAGAACATGTGATATTTGTGAGAAGTTCACATTCTAACTGACTTTTTGGGGAAGATGTTTGTGTTTATACCTCTTGGGTCTTTTGCACTGTGCAGCACCTCCTCTCCTTATTCTAATAGTTCTCTGTTACACACCTTCATATAAAACTCATCAAATTTCCCAATCTCCTAGCCTGATTTAGTTGGAGACATATCAACATGCCTTGTCAAAGTCTTTCATAAAAAGCCACCACATTACTGTGCTCCTAAGTCTGGCAACAAAGATACAGTTTGTTGCAAAACCAATATAGTAAAGGGATATTACCTGAGATCTTGTTACTAGGTGGATAAATTTTTACATTATGACTTCACCTGATAAGAGCCCAATTTTTGATGATAGAAAAGATGAATGGAAAAGTTGTTTTTCTCAGTGCTTATCATTGTTTTTTTTTTAATGTTGGTGGTAATAGAGAAAATGCAAAATGAAAGTAGATAAAAGGGAAAATATTGCTTCAGAAGTAGTACAAAGAATAAAAGAGGCAGTGAATGGAGAAGGTGAGGAAAAAAGGAAACACGAACAGTGTTTATCTATTCTTAACCTGATTAAGCTTGTAACTGCCCAAAAGAAAGTTTTGACATTTCCACACTAAATTATCCAAGCAAGCTTTAT
This sequence comes from Propithecus coquereli, assembly GCF_000956105.1. Taxonomy (NCBI): domain Eukaryota; kingdom Metazoa; phylum Chordata; class Mammalia; order Primates; family Indriidae; genus Propithecus; species Propithecus coquereli. The sequence goes on along the minus strand of NW_012147745.1, from coordinate 2,332,196 downwards.
CAGAGAGTAATTTTTAAAAAGCAATTATTAATATTGTCTATTGAAGTTGCAGATAAAGGATCCTGGCAAGAATAGGAAAAGGTATTTTCTTTGTAGTCTAAAAAATTCTGATGTTTCTTTAAATATAGAGACATAGCTTTAAAAACTGAAAGAGCTTTCTTTTAAAAGCTATGAATCACCCTGTGATTTCTTTCTCTTTTTTAATCCTGTTCTGCTTATTGCATGCCTTTTTCACTAGTGATTCTTTGCTTTGACTATGTAACCCATTGATATCAAAACTACTTTGGTCAAATGCCCTCACGCTTCATTATTCCTCAGGCAAAATGGCAGGTCCCAGGAATGGCACTTGGAATAACACTCTTGGTGTACCCAGAGCACCTTTAGCTTTCATTGCTGGTATGATCAGTACTCACCTCTAAACGGCAAACAGTTTAAGTAGTTTTGGGGTGATACATATTCAGTACAGAGAGCAGCAAACTGTATTTTAAGCTCTGAGATGCTGTTTTCACAAGATATTACTGAAAACTACAGTTATGGCTCTGTGTTTTCATACCAGACACTTTAGAAAATGACTATAATTACATAGAGAAGAGAGTCCAGATTACATGGTGGGCTTTTTTACACTTTAAATTACAAAAATATATTTGTGCATCTACTTCAGTTTTTTGTAAAGGATTTAAATCAGAACAGCAACACGGGTCTTGTGTTTAGTGACAAAGGACCATTTCAAGTTAACCATTCCAAATAATAGTTGTCACCACCAGTGGATGTATGCCAGATATCTCCTCTCCTCTCCTCTCCCTACACAACCGTATCTGACATTCTGGATTTTAACATTGAAATATTTTGGGCCATTTCATGTCATTGAGATATTTTCAGATGGGGATTAAAAATAAATTGAAGAGAGTCAAGCAGTAGTAAAACTGATGACAAATTAGTGCTTTATGAATGGAAGGCAGCTACAATAGGGTGAAAACATGATGAGGTTGAGAGCCACCACCACCACTGCCCCCCCGTCTCAGTAAGTGTGCAGGTGACTTTGATTAAAGTGATAGAAGAGGGAGTTTGGCATCAAAAGCATCATCATTAACTCAGGGACAGAAAATGGGCATGTGGAGAGGAAGAGTCTTCACTAAGCAACAGTGAAAGTCACTTAGTAAAAAATAGAAAGGATTATTAGTGGAATGGAGAGAAAGAGATATGTGTGTGTGTGTGTGTGTATAAAAGCTTAAAAATTTACTTAAAACAATTTAATCTGAAGTCAGTGATAAATTGCATGTTTACAAATTATCTAATAATCTTTATATTGCCATGGCTAAGAACAAGGAAAAGTACACCATTGAACAAATGAATGACTGTTACTTAATTTAAAAAAATTTAGTGACTATGGGTTCATCTATTTCTGGATATTAAGCCCCTTCAAACAGAAAGGAGGATCTAAGAATTAGATAGGTTTTCAGCTACAACCATTGGCACCTTGTCTGCAGGAGGTACACCTGCTGCTGTCTTACAGAAGAGATGGAGCCCTATCAACTGCAGAAAAAGAGGTCGGAGCTAAGTATAGGTGGAAAAACAGGGCCACAATTCTAATCTCCTAGTTTCAAACCAGAACTCTAGTCTCTTAACTGAAGCCTGAACAGAGAAGTACAAACGAGAGGAGATGGAGGTCTAACTATCAAATGCTTATTACTTACCTCCTACATCCTTCCCTCTCTGTGGAAACCCCATTGCAATTTCAAGATTAGGGGCAGAGCCACTATTAGCCCCACTTGGAGCTTTTGTGCAGATTGTTAAAATGCACTTCTTTCTTCTGGTGGATGCACCCTCTTATCAGGGTAACATGTTGGTGAGCAAAATGCATGCTTGGTTTGAGCTGGTGAGCTCACCCTCTCCACTAGGTGCCCTTGTGTGTGATGATGGTGGTCATCAACAGGTCTGTTTCAATGCATCTTGTTAACTGAAAATTAATGATAATAGAATCCAAATCAAGGAGGACTCTTTTCACATGTGCAATGAGTTGAAACAACTGCAAATGGAAGTCACTTAAAAAGCAAAAACCTGACAAAGTTGAAGTTTATAGTTGAAAGTTTACCTGTGATTTTTTTCATAATCTTAATTTAATCTCTGATTACCTTCAACATTTCTTAATGTCTAGTGTAGAGAGTGTTAAAATAGGAAAAACGTGATCTTGATCTGTCTTTAAGAGCTCTCAAGCCAATAGTGAAAAAAGTAAAAAATATTTCAAAACAGAAATGCACAATAATTACATATTTGTAACTGACACCAAACCTAGATTTCATTTATTATTCAGCAAAACAGTGGTACAAAGGAACACTGGCAGATCATAGAATTGAATAAAGACTTTATGTAGAATAACCTATTAACTAATACAGAGAGAGAGGGGGAGACAGAGACAGAGATAGAGAAAAGAATGAACTTGGTTCTTTGTCTTTACTTCAGCGTACAGGTCTATAATATTCAACTTTGTCCATCATCCAGCTGACAAACTTTGAGTAGTTGGTGACATCTCAGAATATCTAGTCAGAAAATGCAAAATAGTAGACCAGCTTTCTTCTAATGGTTCCTTTAAGCTCTCTAAAAATTTCTTTTTTTTTCCTTCTTTTTTTCTTTTTTAACTTCCTACATAGTGGAAGAGTGGTCCTCTAGCCAAATAAGCAAACTATGTCAAGGCCAGTCCTCTATACTGATGCTTTTCCCTTTGACCAAACCAGCAGAAGCTCTCCTGGGCTGAGTTTATGTGGTCCATAGAGATACTATTAAGCAATTTCTGGATCTTCTTCTAGCAAAGCAAGAGACACCAACATTTTCCTGGGAAAGTTCTTCTCCAATAATCACATAAGGTTTACATTTAGAAATTGGAGAGTTTTACTCATTTAATAATCATCAAGCAACTTCATTGAAATAGATTTGTCTCCTTTAATTAGACTAAACCTCAACATTTCTGTTAGCAGTGAACTTTGTGTTTCCACTACCATGATTACCTTTCTGTATTTGCTATAGTATGTTGAAAGCAGAGGAATTTTTAAAACCTTGAAATTCTAAATTACTATAGGTAAATAAGCACCTAGTAACCTTTTTTATTAAATATTGATGAGCAGATAAAATATTGTTTTTCAAAAGCTTATATCATGACAGTGCTTATATTTTGCTTCTCTTCCCTCTACCTGTCTTCCTTGTTAATACTTTATCCTATTTGCACACAGGGTGGTTTTCATTAGTTAGTTAAAAATATAGGCCTCGCTTGTGTAGAAAATTATATCAGACTAGAAATTAGAGTCCAGAGTAATGAACAGTCTTTGCCCGTGTGTGTGTGTGTGTGTGTGTGTGTGTGTGTGTGTGTAAAGGGACTTTTCCCAGAAATCCCAGAATCATGCACTCATAGGCACCAAAGGTGCTTGAAGGACATATATTCAGTAATTCTCAACTCAGGTTGCATATTAAAGTTACTTGGGGAATTTATGAGGCTTAGATTTTTTCATCCCAGACCAAGTGAACCAGAATCTTTGAGGATGTGGACTGGGCATTGGTATTTTTTTAAGCCAGATATATTCTAAAGTGAAGTAAAAGTTTGGCCCAACCTGTTTTTATATGGAGAGATAAAATAAAAATATTTCAGGAAGAAATGATTTATCTTAGGCCATAGCAGAGCCTGGATTAGAAGCCACATCACCTAGCCCCAGTTCAGAGCTATTTTCCTAACAATCCAGTACTCATACCTTGTTTTATTTTTGACTTATTTGAACTTTCCCTTGGTAATAACATTAACAGAACAATCACGCTTCTTAAATTTTTCTGTAAAATAGATTTTTTTTGTCAACTAGAGAATGGATGCTGTACAACAGTGTAAATTAGCACATGAATTTCTACATTTCCTGGCATAGTTTACCTCCTTGCCTTTCACCAAAAATAAGTTAATCTCTGATTGTTGCAAAGAGTTTTTGAAACATATCTATAATTTTTTTATACAAGTCAAGAAGGTATCTTAAGTCATTTCAGCATATATAGATCAATTTTTAAATCATCATAAAAAGTATGTATAAATCACTTTCTGAGAAACATTCTGAGAAAGCAGTACTGATAACACAGGCCCAGAGTTAGCAGTATTGAAGATGTAGATAGTTAAACATTTTCCTGTTCTTTGACATCTATCTTTTCTGTATGTGTATATCTGTTGAGTTCATCAAAGTCTAAAATATTTCAATTCAGCATAAAATTGCGGGACCGATTGTTATACAGCATGTGTTTTATCTCGTGGAAAGATGGAAAAGCGTATCTAAATGCATCATGCCTATGCTCAGAAATAATGCAAATCTTCTGTCTTGCCAGTGCCAGAAATAAATGAAAACGATAGTAGATAAAGACTAGGAACATTTTTCTCTTTTGCTCCCATGCAAAATATCGTGTGTGGTGACCATCATCATGCTTTAAGCATCCCCTGTGAGCCAAACATTCTCTCATGGGCTGAGACATGTCGAAGGCATAGTCTCTACCCTGCAGAGACTCTTCCCCCCCAAAAAGGCACAGAAAAATTCAACTTTTATGAATCGAAAGAAAATAGACAAATGTAATTTAAAGTATTTGGGAGTAAAGAATAAACATTTACATAAGAAAAAATTCATAAGTATAATGATATTCTATGAATTATGAATAGAGCTATATACATTCACACATTTTTCAATCTATTACAATTATTCAATAGAGACTTATTCACCTAACTGGATAGTTAAACTGAGTGTCTATATGTATAAGTGGGTGTTACATTATGTGAGTTGTGTATGATTTGTACAAATTATCACTATAGTGCAAAAATTACAAAAATTCATGAGCAGAAAATGTCCTAACAATCATTTTTTAAAAGACCTGCAAAAATGTTTATAGCAGAACCACAGAGTAAAGGAGGTAAGTGTATTGAGCAGAGCAGACCAGACGTCTGTAATGATCCCCATAATAGATCTGCCCTTTTCAAATTTACCAGGGTTCAGGGTACGGGTTTCTGAATTATTGACCTATGAGTTTGGCTCAAGAAAGCAATCTTATTCTGATCAGCGTCACTAGGGAGTGAAGTTTCTGAACTACAAGGTTGATTCATGAATGTGGACCACTCCTGACGACTCTTGTTTCCAAACATTGGTGTTCTTTGTGTCCTCTACTCAGAGTGCCTCTTTCTGGCCTGGCAGTTACTGGGGGAACTGATCGGTAAAGGTGGATGGTTATGAGGGATACACCATCCAGACAAAGGGAAATTGCAGGAATCATCTAAAGAAGTGACTTCTCCAGTTACCAGGAGGATGTGGGATCCTGATCAAGATGGGCAACTTCTGATTCCTGGATTTTCTCTTCTTCTTTCTTAAAGCTAGCAGTTGTCAGACTATGTTCTAGAGAACTCTAGGGTTCTTTGTAAGGATTGTTTTGTGGGAGATGGATCCTCTTAAAAAGAAAAGAAAATCAAAATTTTAACTACTACTGTCATCTAGCCATCTTGTTATAATCTTAGCTTCTCTAATCATATTCCAGTTATGCATCTTTGTAATGACATTATTTTTAGGTCTCCTCAATGAAGTATTGGGATTGCCCAAACTCTTCTGTCACTCATTCATTGAGAAAATCACAGAAGGCTGATCATCTAGAAATAATAATGGATGTATGTTTTTCATTTGATTAGTTCTTATCATGCAAGATCATTTCTCTTGTTTCCTTGGGAAATTTTCAAAATTATGAGTTATCATTTTACTTTTTATTAACAAGAGCTGTCATAGTGTGTTTTAAATCTTTGAATTAGAGTTAGATTTTAAAAAACCGTTTTACCTTTTTTTGCAATTTTGAGAGGAACAACTACATAAAGTATACATAAATAGGCAACTCATACTCTCAGCAAAAGAATCAATTTTTAAAGAAATATAAAAAGTTTGTACTAAATTATAGAACATATATCAATTTTCTCGCGAAAGGACAAACCCGATTTTGTTAATAGATTGAGAAATTAATAAATAAAGCAATAAGTTTAGCAAGTGAAATGTCGTACACATGAAAAACAGCTTTTTCGCATACACAAAGTATGTTGAAAGAGGCAGAGCATAAGAATCTATTCTTCCATCATTCAGTTAAGCTCGTTTTTTATTTATATAAAGAGGAACAAAATAAACAGTGCAGCTTCAGCCTACCCCTTGGAGTTTAAGTATAGGGAAAATGAAATCATGACTAACACGCTGGTGGAATTTCTTATTTTGCTTGAAAAGCAATTGAATATTAAATCATGATTCACTAGTTTCCTAAAATATCTTTTAGTACTCTAGCAAAAAAAGTGTAAAATATCCTGCTCTTGGATTTTTAAGAGAACTATTTGTAGTCATTCTCAAAATGCATTTCATGCGGGAACGTTTCTTTTTTTCTTTCTTTCCGTTTTTCTTTTTTTAATTTTACAAATTCCCCAACAGATTCAATATCCTGAGATAACTAGGAGGTATTTATAACTGAATAACGGGTCTATAGAAACCCATAGGCAATTACTTCTTGTATAAATATGCCTTAGGCAAACTTCGACTTGTTTTAAGAACCAGAAAATTAAATCTGCCGAAGAATTTTATTCAGGCACAAAATTTGCATTGTATACTCTTACATTTCCCGGGCTCTCTTCCTTTTGAATCTTTTAAATACTAATTCTGTGATTCTTTACCTTGGAAAATATTGTCTAGCCACAGCAAACACAATCAGAAGCCTTGGAGAAACATGTCTCCCTGTGTCTTCCTGTTTAACATAATATATTCTCAGCCCCACTGTTTCCTTGCCTTTAGTCTCCCTGTGCACATTTTGTTAGACTACCCTAGGGAATGTGTCTATTATTTGGGGTGATGTTAATATATAGTGTAAGCTAGAATTTCATACCTACCTTTAAGCCTCTGAAGGTCCTTTTCTTCTCCTCAGGTAAATATCTAATCACTAGGAATTTAACTTGTACTTAAAGTAACTATCTTCCAAAATAATCAGTCTCTACTCAAAAAGACCTCGGTTCTTCGTTATTAAAAGCACCAAATTTTGCTTCTATTTTTCAAAGATAAATAACGTCTAAAGAGAAATATAAAACATTTGAAAATATGACAGTGAAAATAGCAAATATCATGCTTGAGTGTTTGGCCATATAACTCAAGGCTTATCTTATTCTGTGTCATGAAGAGAACAGTGTCTGTGTAATTAATCTGTGTAAATTGTGTAGAATGTGATCAAACACAAGTTTCCTATTTTTTGCTTTTTTTGACAGAGTAATAATATATTTCCTCTTCTTTATTTCTAAGCTTATAGGGAAGTAATAACCTAGCCATTGTGAGAGAGAATAAACTTCAACCTTATAAAAAGGAATCAGAGTTGAACTATCAATATCAATAAAATCAGACACCGAAGATGGTGGACGAGAAACACAACCAGCCAGAGTGTCTCTGCAAGAAGGAAAGATTTTAGATGAAAGTGAAAAAAACAAACAGGCAGACAAACATAGATCAGGTGAGGTTTGGAAGGAAGGGTGTCTGTAACTACAGGAGACTCCATGGGAAGAGATTGCAGAGCAGACCTGGAGAGAGAAAGGAATCGGCCGAGTCTAAGCCCGGAGAGGCTTGGAGACCAGCAACAAGGGTAGGTGGAGTGGTTAAATTTCCCCTCCCACCCCTTGCATCTCAGACTGCTGGTGAGCTCCCGAGCTGCTGGAGAGACCTGGCAACACCAGCCGAGATACTGCTGTCACCAGTGAGCAGAGAGCCTCTTGCAGACAGGGGACCGGGATCCCAGCTCCCTCAGGGCATCTCCTGCCCCTCAGACCTGAGCCAATTGGCAGGCACCATATTGCTTGATTCTACCCTTTCCCTCCTCTACCCATGGCTGTCAAGAGAGACAATTTAGCCACCACCCAGAGGCATCCACACGGAATGGGACCTTTTCTTTTGGGGCCCTGCAGCAGACTGAGGGGTACTCAGACTGTAAGTGCCCTACCTGCGGGTCCTCCCAGGTGCTGCTTGCCTGCTGACTCCAGCAGAGCAGGGAAAACACAGAGGAGAGAGGCATTGATTCAGCTTGGGCACCCTGTGGGTGACTCAAAACCACCATTCTTCTCCCTGGCAGCATAAAGGATTGATGCCCCAGACCTGGGGTACAGGCCTCTAGGCCAGGTCCTATACACCCAGGTCTCAATCAAATTGCCTGGGGACACAGAAGGGATATTTGTGAACTAGTCTACTGAGGTGTGTGTGCCTTCAGGGCAAATCAGAGTAGGTCCTAGCTGTAGCATGCTCTAGTGGCAACCCTCCTTCCATGGGAGGGTTGCTCTCCGAGCTCAGTCCCTGATTCTGGACAGCGAACTTCCCAGCTCTCATCACAGTCAGGGGAGCTCCCCTGGTTTGAGTTCCTGCCTGCTGTTAGGGGCCCAAGAGAAACTGCAGAATAGAGGAGGGTAGAAAGGAGCGGGGCCTGCTCCAGACTGCGGGTCTCAGATGGCCCCACCTCCACAAGCAGACTTTCTGGCTGAGTGGGGCCATTTCAGCCCCTCCTTGGAAGCTTGGCCCAGAAGCAGAGAACAGACCTTTGACTCCTACTAACAGCATTTGTGAAGCTTGAGGGCAGTCTCACCCAACCCAGGCCCACCCTGCCTAACTCCCCAACATACCCCTCCTGAGGTGGAGAATAAGGACACACCTGGAAGTCCTAGGGCCCTGCCCACCACCTGAGGCACTGGAGTGCCTCTCCAGAGGAACAAGAGCTGGTAATAGGACCCAAAAACAACATCGCAGCTTGCTCCTCCTGGCAAGTGCCACCTACTGACAGAGAGGTCAACTTACATGCCCTTTTACTGCGTTTACTGACTCATCACACAGGGTGTGGTCGATTCTCACCCACAAGCACTACCTACTGGCTCAGAGACTAAATTGGGCATGACATTATCGAAATGAAAATCCAAAGATAAAAAGCAACAGTTGATCCAGATGGGAAGGAATCAGTGAAAGAACTCTGGAAGTATGAAGAATCAAACAAAAATCCCACCCCCAAAGGGGAACACTGGCTCTCTAGCAATGGATATTGACCAAACGCAGAACACTAAAATGACAGAAGAAGAATTTCGAGCATGGATTATGAGAAAACTCAATGATATGCAACAGAAAATGCATACCCAATACAAAGAAACCACAAAAAAATTCCAGGATCTGGAAGAAAAATTCACTACAGAAATTGAAATATTAAAAAAAAAATCAAACAGAAC
>NW_012147745.1:2318343-2319522 GCF_000956105.1 Propithecus coquereli | reverse complement strand
AAAAAATAAACAAAATTGACATGCCACTTGCTAGATTAATGAGCAGCAGAAAAGAAAGGACTCCAATAAGCTCAATCAGGAATGAAAAAGGAGAAATTACAACTGATACCATGGAAATATAAAATATTATCTATGAATACCATAAAATCCTCTATGCATATAAACTTGAAAACGTGGAGGAAATGGACAAATTCTTAGAAACATACAGCCTCCCTAGGCCCAATCAGGAAGAAATAAAATTCCTGAATAGACCAATATCAAGTTCCATAATTGAAACAGCAATAAAAAACCTGCCTAAAAAGAAAAGTCCCGGACCAAATGATTTCACACCCAAATTTTACCAGACCTACAAAGAAGAACTGGTGCCTATCCTGTAGAAATTATTCCACAACACTGAGAAGGAAGGACTCCTCCCTAACATGTATTATGAAGCCAACATCACCCTTATACCAAAACCAAGAAAGGACACAACAAAAAAAGAAAACTACAGACCGACATCCCTTATGAATATAGATGCAAAAATTCTCAACAAAATCCTAGCAAACTGAATTCAGGTGCTTATCAAAAAAATAATTCATCACAACCAAGTGGGCTTCATCCCAGAGATGCAGGGATGTTTCAACATATGCAAATCAATAAATGTAATTCACCACAAAAATAGAAGCAAAAGCGAAGACCATATGATCCTCTCAATAGACGCAGAAAAAACATTCAACAAAATTGAGCACCCTTTTATGATAAGAATGCTTAACAAAATAGGCATAGATTGGACTTACCTAAAAATGATACAAGCCATATATGATAAACCCACAGCCAACATCATACCGAATGGGGAAAAATTGAAAGCATTCCCACTTACAACTAGAACCAGACAAGGTTGCCCTCTATCACTGCTTCTGTTCAACATAGTGCTGTAAGTACTAGCCAGAGCAATCAGACAAGAGAAGGAAATCAGGGGCGTCCAAATGGGGGCAGAAGAGGTCAAACTATCACTCTTTGCTGACAATATGATCTTATATCTAGAAAACCCCAAAGATTCTGCCATGAGACTACTGGAATTGACAAATAAATTTGACAAAGTCTCACATTACAAAATCAATGTGCAGAAATCAGTAGCATTCCTATACACCCACAACAGTCAAACTGAGAGCCAAATCAAAGACTCAACACCCTTCACAA
>NW_012147745.1:2316758-2318293 GCF_000956105.1 Propithecus coquereli | reverse complement strand
CTGGAGTGCCTCTCCAGAGGAACAAGAGCTGGTAATAGGACCCAAAAACAACATCGCAGCTTGCTCCTCCTGGCAAGTGCCACCTACTGACAGAGGTCAACTTACATGCCCTTTTACTGCGTTTACTGACTCATCATCACAGAGGGTGTGGTCGATTCTCACCCACAAGCACTACCTACTGGCTCAGAGACTAAACTGGGCATGACATTATCGAAATGAAAATCCAAAGATAAAAAGCAACAGTTGATCCAGATGGGAAGGAATCAGCGAAAGAACTCTGGAAGTATGAAGAATCAAACAAAAATCCCACCCCCAAAGGGGAACACTGGTTCTCTAGCAATGGATATTGACCAAACGCAGAACACTAAAATGACAGAAGAATTTCGAGCATGGATTATGAGAAAACTCAATGATATGCAACAGAAAATGCATACCCAATACAAAGAAACCACAAAGAAATTCCAGGATCTGGAAGAAAAATTCACTACAGAAATTGAAATATTAAAAAAAAAATCAAACAGAACTTCTGGAAATGAAGATTTTATTCAAGGAATTATAAAACACAGTGGAAAGCCTCAAGAATAGGGTAGGTCAAACAGAAGAGTCTCAGGGATTGAAGATAACACCTTTCAGTTAAACAAGACAGTCACAGAAGCTAGACCACAGAAATAAGAGAAAAGAGCAAAGCCTACAAGAAATGTGGGATTATGTGAAGAGGCCTAACATGAGAATCATAGACATCCATGTGGGGGAAGAAGAAAATACACAAGGGTTGGATAAACTACTTGAGGATATAATGAAGGAAAATTTCTCTGGCCTTGCTAAAAATCTAGATATCCAGGTACAAGAAGCTCAAAAGACTTCTGGGAGATTCTACGCAAACAGGCAGACACCATGACATATAGTCATCAGACTGGCCAAAATAAACCTGAAAGAGGCCCTCCCATGAGCTGTAAGGCAAAAGAAGCAGTAACCTACAAAGGAAACCCATCAGGATAACAGCAGACTTCTCAACTGAGACCTTATAAGCCAGAAGAGACTGGGGCCCCATTCTCTGTCTTCTCAGACAGAATAATACCCAGACTAGAATCTTGTATCCTGTAAAACCAAATTTCTTATATGAAAGAGAAATAAAGAATTTCTCAGACAAGCAAAGACTGAGGGAATTCATCAAGACAAGACCTTCCCTCCAGGAAGTACTCAGAACAGCATTACACACGAATCAGCACAGTAGACACTCACCAATGTAAAATCATCCAAAAGCTAAAGGTCAAATGCCAGATACCACAATGGCTCAAAAGAGAAAACAAAGCAACAAAGTTTAACTTAACTGGATGAATAGAAATCTGTCCCACTTATCAATTCTTTGAATAAATGCAAATGGCTTGAACTGCCCACTAAAGAGACATAGGCTGGTTGAATGGTTAAATATACACAAGCCAAGTATCTGCTGTCTTCAGGAAACACATCTAACCAACAAGATGAATTCAGACTCAAGGTGAAGGGATGGAAAACAATATTCCATGCAGATGGAA
>NW_012147745.1:2295683-2296843 GCF_000956105.1 Propithecus coquereli | reverse complement strand
TACTGTGGTTTTCAAAATTTAATGTGCATGAGAGTCACATGAAGGCGAGGGGGGAATCCTTAAAATGTTGATTCCTGGGTATATTTCACAGAAACTTAAATTCGCCAGGGCCAGGATATAGCCAGGAATCTGTATGTTTACAGTTACCCACCTCCACACGCTCCTGGTGCAGGCGTGTCTTGGGCCTTTGAGGAAAACTCAATTGGCATTCAAAGTAACCTACTATTCATTTTCAAACTTTGTATTAAACTTGAGCTTTTATATTGTTCGTTTCCTTTAGTCACAAGAATAAATAAGGAAGGGGTAATTTTAGCACAGAGGTATTAAATTAGTGCTCCCTTTTTGACTCCCCTAATTTGAATTATTAATTTTCATTAATATTCCTTTCTAAGGTCCAGTATGGTGGACTTATCCCTGGTGTCCCTTTCTCTGTTCCAGAGTGACAGCCCTGCCATTGCTCCTGTTGGCTGTCACTCCGCTCTGTGCAATGTTTTAATTTATTTAGATGTTCAGGGTTATTGGATCTAATTATAAGAAATATCTGGAAGATTAAAATAATGAGCTATTGCCAGGGTTGGCTAAGTATTTCTACATTTAGAGGATTGTATCTTTTTTCCTTCATTTTGAAAACTCAGCCTTAGATTTCAAAAAAGCAGATCTCTTAATACATCTTTACCTACTCTTTTTTTCTTAGCAAATAACTTATAAATCATGTGATATATTTATAACAGGTTGCATGTACATTTAATGAATACCACTTTATTATATTTCTGTTTGCTGTATATCATTTAGCAACTTCATTTTTATTATTTACAATTTTAAGTTTCTGAAAGGTTTGCTTTTTTATTTCAGTGAAAGAAGTAATTGGTAGGGACGTATTCAGATCTTAAGTTGTGATGATTTTTTTAAAAGTTCGATATGATTTTTTTTATAGTGAAGAATGAAATTTTTAATCAAAATCCTTTGAATTTCAGGCTTATAGACATTTTCATCTCTCTCTCTCTCTCTCTCTCTCTCTCTCTCTCTTTCTGTCTCTCTCTTTATCAATCTTTGCATGTACTCGTTCACATTGTGTAGAATTTCTTGTCCATAAAATATTAAAAAGCAAAAATAAATCCTTCATAAAAAGGAATTATATCCCTATAGTGCCAATTAGCTAC
>NW_012147745.1:2292662-2295633 GCF_000956105.1 Propithecus coquereli | reverse complement strand
AAGACACATCCTTGTCTTCAATATACTTATAAGTAGTTCTGAAAATAAAATATAAAGTAAAAATTAGTAACATAAGGTGACTCATGGTTCAAGAGTTGTTGCCAAGAAAATTGTTTATTCAATGAATATTTTTTGAGTGCCTGCTACATACTAAGCACTGTGCTGAATACTCGGTATCTAAAAATGAGATAAACAGAGAGGGTCACTGTCATCTAGGGAGATGAGGCTGGAGAATTAGGCAGGAATTGGATGATATGAGGCAGCATTGTTAGTCTTTATCCTAAGAAGAGGGGGAAGGTGTTGAACGTCTTTAAACAAGTGATTGACACGAACAATTGTGTGTTTTTAAAAGATCACTCTAGACGCCATGAGGAATATACTAGAGGGAAGCAAAATGTATGATGAGAGGCAGACAGAAGGCTAGACGTATCCTGGGCAACAGACAAGATTTTCATGGTGGTGATGGTGGAGGAGGAGGAGAAGGAATAGGAGGATATGTAGAGAAAAAGGGTACAGTAGATTTAGGAAGTAAAATCAAAAGAACTTGATGATCAGATACTGGGCCTAAGGGAGTAAAGAAGGATCAAATCTACTCTGAATACTTTTTAAAAGGTGGAAGACCTTGGTTTTTGGCTTATTCAAACTAATGGAAGATGGTGCTATTTACAAAAATAGGGAATACTGAAGTAAGGCTGGGTCTGAGAGGAAAGTTTTTATGGGTTCAGTTATGGACAAATTTATTTGGGGGAGTTTTCAAAACATCTAAGTTGAGATGTCAACCATTCAGTTAGAAATAAAAGTCTGGAGATAAGAAAAAAATATTTAAACTAAAGTTAAGATTTGAGAATCATCACCAAATGATAGTATCATAGACCTTGACGAACTCCCTTATTAATGTATACAATGGATAATAACGTGGTTTTGATTAGGATTCTTTCACTGTGAATTAGAAGAATCTGGAAAGGTTTTGTGGGGAGGGGAGCTGAATTGTGAAAAAAAAAAAAAGGTAGAATATGGCTAAGGAGAAATGAGTTAAAATGAATGAAATGGTAGGTATACAATAAAACATAAACAAATAGATTGAAATATCTTTTTAATTCCAAGTAGCAGAAATAGCGACCCAAATTAGCTTACCCGAAAAAGGAACCTATAGATTCATGTATAACTGAAAAGTGTAGTGTATTCCTCCAGCCATCAAGTCTCTATCCAGGACTGAAACAACATGCTCAGAACCCAGTTCCTCTTTTTCTATTTCTCAGCTCTGTTTCCTTGGTGTTCATTTAATTTAGGGCAGGTTCTCCTCTCACAATCCCAAGATGGCTGCCAGTAGTTCTATAGGCTAGATATTTGCATGTTCATGTTCATTGAGAGAAACAAAGTATTTTTTAACATAATAGGGCAGCCAAAGCCCCAGAATATCGATTCATTAACCTATTAAGGTCAAGTATTCATCCCTATTATTGTAAGTAGAGGTTGAGATACACTGATTATCTTAACCTAATTAGAGTGCACCTCTGGAGTGGGCATAAATTCTCTCATCAAACCACCTAGAGTGATAGAGAAGGGGTTAGAAAATCTAGAAGGATCCATATTATAGGGAGACTTATGCCAGGTTAAGGACCTTGCACTTAATCCAGTAGACCAAAGGGAGGTCTGGAGTTTTGAACAGGAGAGGGATCCAGTGAAATTAATGTTTTAAAAAGTTAAGTTTCAAGGCAATTTTAGGATACACTGCAGTGTTTAAGAAAAAAAGAGAAATCTTTTTAAAAGTCTATGGCAATAGTCTAGGAAGAAGATGGTGAAAACCTGAACCGACATTGAGGAAGAAACGTTAATGAAAGGAAGATAGTAGTGGAGTGATGAATGTGAAAAATATTTCAAAGAATCCACAGGACTTAGCAAGATAATAAGAATGAACCTTGAGGTGGAACTTCAATCTCTTCCACTGAGATTTCAAGGAATGTGATAGCCTTGGCACTGAGGCAAAGATGAGATCCCACCTTTTCCTATCATAATGCTGGACCCTCTTCTTCAAAACCTAGCCCTGAGCTATGCACTGTATTCCGTGCTGTTCCAATTAGTTACCATCATCTCCTGTCCCATTTTTTCTCACATGAACAACTCTCCTAGGAGTCAGAAAAAAGGCAAGCTCCAACTGCTATCAGAAAGAAAACTGTTTCTGACTCCATAGAGTGAGAATTTCCCTTTACTACAGATTACACTCTAACGAGTCAAAAGATAGATTACTTTTAGAAAATTTTTTGAGTGTTCTGTAGACCAGCAAGGAACAGAAAATCCCAAATGGTTTAAACAAGTAGAATTCCAGAGAAAGTGGTTAGCGGTGTTGGTTCAGCTGTTCATCAATAATAAGGCTTATGTCTTTGTGTTTCTATGGACCTCCTTGTGTTTAACATCATGGTAACAAGATGGCTGCTTTACCTTCAAGTATCGCATCCTCATTTAAGGCAAACAAATGTGTGAAAGAGAGAAGGAGGGTGGAAATCTTTTTATTTATCAATAAAGCAAAATTCTGCCAGGATTTCTTACTTAGCATTCTTCTTATAGCTTATGGGCTACAATAGGGTCACATGACCACTCTTAGCATTAAAGAAGACTAGGAAAGGGAACTCTTGATTTTCTATTCCATATTTGTGAGACATGGCAAGGAATAAGATAGTTGGGAATGGTTTTGCAGTGACCAGACAAGAGAGTCTTCCATAAGAACTACTGTTATACAGTGGACTCTGTGCTTGCATGTATTAATATATTACACTCCTGTCATTTTATATTGGATCTTACATTTATCTGTACATTTGCTTCCTCTAGGAGAGTGCATGCATGGTTGATTACCAATTTTAAAAAGATGTTTTATTCTCTTTTTCTATTAACCACTACCAACTTCTGCTTAACTCATTCAGCAAAGATGCTAGAATTTTGGTTTCCCTGAGTAGGCAACATGTATTGACTAAAA
>NW_012147745.1:2287046-2288096 GCF_000956105.1 Propithecus coquereli | reverse complement strand
AGAAAGAGTCCTTGCCTAGGAGTTCCTGGGGTTCAAAGTCTGACTCAGCTTCCTGGTAGGGGCCTGTCCTTAAGGAAATTACCTTTTCTTGCACTTCAGTTTCTTCACCCTAAAATGAGGCCTTTGCACCAGATGACTGAAGTGGTTCCTTCCAGCCCTAGGATAATAACTCCAGCTTACTTTAAAAGACCTTGTGAGGAAAACACAAGGACAGTAAGGAAGATGCAATGACTTGAGCTAACTGAATAAACAAAATGTTAAGTCTACTAAAAGGTATTTTAGGGACATTTTGGCCCTAAGAACTTTCCTTCAATGCCTAATTACTTTAATTCTGGAGAAGAGAAACATTTGAAGGGTTTTACGTAGAAGAAGTCTATATGCTACTCTATTAGAAGTTTTTAAGGAGATGAATTTTGGCAAAACTTGAAAAACTAGAAACAATTGAGATATCCAACAATGAATAGGTTGCCATGTTAGATAATGAATTCACCATCATTATGGGAAAGAAAGTGGGTACCGCAGGTTTTATGAACTGCCAAACTGTTCTTCAAGGTGTAAAGGCTAGAGACAAATATTCTGGACATACAGGAGCTCAGGAAATGTTGTTACCCTGAGCGCTTCATGAAGCAACTATTAGAGAACAAACTCCATCCAAGCAAGAAGTGACTATAGAAAGTACTGCAAAAAAAAAAAAAACTGATTGTGATTACTGAATATATTTAACTATAGAACTAAATCTAAAATAATTAGAGTTACAGAATAGAACATAAAAATATAATGTCCTGACAATGTAGAACTAAAACAACTAACAAAAATTAGGAAGACACAATAGAAAGTTGGTGCACATATTAAGTTAGCTGATTGCTTTATTCTCAATATCTAGGATCAATGGCTATCATTTAAATTGACAATCAAACTACAGAAGTATAAGCAGATTTAAGAACACACAGAAAAAAAATTCTAAGGAAGATACTGTTATTGCCCAACATTAGCTAATAAAAAATGGGAGGGTAGAGAGAAAAATATATACTACTTTTCCTATCACTCATA
>NW_012147745.1:2277663-2278314 GCF_000956105.1 Propithecus coquereli | reverse complement strand
TATCAAAGACATTTGTCACTGAAACCAGAACTGCTTAGTTGTTCAGGTAGCAAAATGAAAATTTATACCTTGGCATTGAGAGCCATCACTTGTAGAAAGCAAAATATTTAAATATGTATGTAGCTTAATGTTTATTAGAATCATATAGGGGGTAACAAATACTTAGGGTAACCCTAAACCCATTTTAATGCAGGGGGATGGGGGAAGAATGTCCTATTTTTTTCCAGGTTACTGGTAGAGACATTCATGGCTAAATTTCTTGATAATATACAAGGTGGTATAGAATAATGATTAAGAGTGTAAGCTCTGGAATCAGATTGCCTAAATTCAGGTCCCCAGTTCTGCTACTTACTAGCTGTGTGACCTTGGGCACTTTCAATTTGCAAAGACTCAATTTCCTCATGTGTAAAATGCAGATGATAATATTGCCAACATCATAGGATTGTTGGGAATTAAAAGAGATGATTCACGTGAAGTACTTTGTATGGCTCACTGGGTTCAGACTGCTCTCGTTTCTACTATTCCACACGGCCTCTCTTGTTTTCTTAAAAATGAAACCTTGTCATGAACACTGAACTCCGATTGTTCCTTCATTTTCATTGTTTCCATTAACTTGAAGATGAAGAAACTGTAAATATATAACTTTATATA
>NW_012147745.1:2276438-2277613 GCF_000956105.1 Propithecus coquereli | reverse complement strand
CATTGAGAGCCATCACTTGTAGGAAGCAAAATATTTAAATATGTATGTAGTTTAATGTTTATTAGAATCATATAGGGGGTAACAAATACTTAGGGTAACCCTAAACCCATTTTAATGCAGGGGGATGGGGGAAGGATGTCCTATTTTTTTCCAGGTTACTAGTAGAGCCATTCATGGCTAAATTTCTTGATAATATACAAGGTGGTATAGAATAATGATTAAGAGTGTGAGCTCTGGAATCAGATTGCCTAAATTCAGGTCCCCAGTCCTGCTACTTACTAGCTGTGTGACCTTGGGCACCTTCAATTTGCAAAGACTCAATTTCCTCATGTGTAAAATGCAGATGATAATGTTGCCAACATCATAAGATTGTTGGGAATTAAAAGAGATAATTCACGTGAAGTACTTTGTAAGGCTCACTGGGTTCAGACTGCTCTTGTTTCTACTATTCCACACGGCCTCTCTTGTTTTCTTAAAAATGAAATCTTGTCATGAACACTCTGAACTCCGATTGTTCCTTCATTTTCATTGTTTCCATTAACTTGAAGATGAAGAAACTGTAAATATATAACTTTATATAATTACATAACTATATATAATAGGAATAGTATATACATATATATAAGCATAGAGAGAGTTGTGAAAATATTCAAGTAAGACTGTTTAATAGAATACTTTTATTCTCAGGATAATGGTTGCTTTAAACCTGCAGCTTTGAAACAGGATTTAAATGGCAGCCTAATGGCTTTGTCATCGTAACCACATAAAAGGTCTGACAAGATGTGTAAATTTGTGCATATGGGCTTGGTTGGCAAGGCCTTTGAGTTGAAATTGAAGCCACCCAACAAGTTGTTTCATTAGAACATTGCCTGGAAATGTTTGTATCTTATTGCATGGTGGTTGGCTTTCCAGCTAAACCGGTTAGTGTAGGGAGAATGTGGCCAGTTCGAATAGTGTGCCGCGGGAGATTCTGTCCCTCCAGATTGTTGAGCAGCTGGAGCCAGCGAGTCATGCTTAACTGACACTGGACAGCTGTCCATCAGCTCATAGTCATGAAAAGAGCTGCGTGAAGCAGCAGCTGGCTTCGGCGTCCCAGCAACTCCAGAGACATGCAGCTGCCTCAAATACCCAGGCTTCCTTCCACCCTTCTCTGCCCTCGGACCTTTCACCTAGGA
>NW_012147745.1:2274946-2276388 GCF_000956105.1 Propithecus coquereli | reverse complement strand
TAAGAAGTATTTTTATGTTGATTACCATGTATATCCCTAAGTACCAGTGCTATAGAATCACAGCCTGTTTGAGCTGGAAGTGATTCCATAAATTCTAGTACAATGGCCTTTACTTTACAGGTGTGAAAGCTGAGTTTCATAGAGGGTAAGTAATTTGTGCAGGTCAGATGGTGTGCGCAGGTCCAGAAAGCTAGTTAGTAGCAGAACTGGGACAGAAACCTATTCTTTTAAAACCCAACCCAGTATATTTTTTATGGTATCACTCTACCTGAGATTTTTCCATTGGCTATTATCAAAATAATGTTTCCCTTAAAATTAAAGAGAGTTGACCATATTTTTGAATTTCACAAAGCGCTCTGATTAGTGAGTGTGCCTAAGGTCCCAGAAATGGCCTTACTTATTGATAACCTCATAAGCACTACTGGAATGTGACTGTTTTTCTTTTTAATGAGAATGATCTGTTGAGATTTTTTTGGAAAAAATAAAGGAAGTTATTTACGAAGCCATAAAATGACTTTCCTATTAATCAGTATATATGGTACAAATGAAATATAGTTGTATTATTTTTCAATGAATTGTGGATGGAGAAAATTATAAGTAGTAAAGTTCTGAGTTTAGAAAATAACTTGAGTAACACCTGTGCCCTGGGTTCCTCAGAGTCCTTAGGAAATGATAGAGTCATGTGAAAATTCTCTGAACCCTCATAAGGGAAAATTATATAATTCACTGGGAAATAATTTCAGTAGATTTAATAGAGCATAGAGGTAATACATTCAAAACACAAAGAAAAGTATAAAAGACAGTCTGCTAGGCCTAGGGAGTTTCATATGCAAAAAAAATTAAACAATTAAAGCAGTATCAATTTATTTTCAAAGACAGTTTTGAGTTTAAATATTATAATACATCTTAAAATATTGTACATTTGCTTCTTATAAATGGATTCTAAATTTCCTTGAAGTGAAGGATATAACTATGGCTTTATATGATGATAAAATGGGGGTTTCTCATTGCACAGAATAGAATTTTCATGTGTGTTTCTAGGCATACCATTTATTAAACCAATATAATTTAAATTTTAAGTAAATTAAAAAATATGTATAACATTAGGTACAGGGCTCTAAATGGTTGATAAGGATGATTTGGAAAACAGCTGTAAATACTCAGGGTCCAGAAGATTTAATGAGTACTTTGTGAACTTTTCAAGGTTTTGATGGTTTGGCTGCTAGTGAATGAAGTAGGAAAATAAATAATTCACCCAGCTTTTACTTCTATTATTGTACACTTGTAAATCTAATGAGACTAAGAAGCTAAAAACTGGATCCTCTATCTGTTCCAATATCCATGACACAGTTTAATTAAGGTCTTCTATTAATAAGTAAAGTTAATTGAAAATTATAATTTAAAACTACATCTGGTTCCTATTAATGTGATGGCTAATTATT
>NW_012147745.1:2274336-2274896 GCF_000956105.1 Propithecus coquereli | reverse complement strand
ACTTCCAAAACCTTTAACAGAAAACTTAAAAAAACAAGAACAAATATACCTTTACCATAATGTGATAAATGTAAAGAAATGTATTTATTTCTTTAAAACAAAATATGTTCAGATTGGATCACAGTGCAAAACCCAATTCTAAGTGTATACAGGGATACAACCAAAACCAAAATTACTGAAAGATAATTCAAAATTTTGAAAATGAAAGAATAAGCAAAGGTGTGCTAGGCAAATGCAGCCTAAAGAAATCAGGAGTTAAAATATTAATATAAGAAAACATGAAATTCAGGGCCAAGGAACATTAACTAACACAAAAGAGGGACTCTATAACGAATGCTGATGAGTATAACATATAATGAAGGTATATGATCATGAATAAGTAATAGCTTTAAGAGATATCACAGGAGTTTATTCAGTAAATAAACTTAACTTCCAAAAAATCCCGAGAAATAGAAATAGCCCATTTTTAGGTGGTGAACCAAAGACTTTTTAAGTATAAAAAGTCATCTTCTGTATTATAAAGCAAAACATTTGTATTGAAATTTATTTTCAAGACAAAG
>NW_012147745.1:2273945-2274286 GCF_000956105.1 Propithecus coquereli | reverse complement strand
GAGTCATGCTTAACTGACACTGGACAGCTGTCCATCAGCTCATAGTCATGAAAAGAGCTGCGTGAAGCAGCAGCTGGCTTCGGCGTCCCAGCAACGCCAGAGACATGCAGCTGCCTCAAATACCCAGGCTTCCCTTCCACCCTTCTCTGCCCTCGGACCTTTCACCTAGGAAAGGTGGCCACGAGATCTTGCTCCAACTAAAACCATCCAACCTTCAAAATCCAGGAAAATATTCTTTAGAGGCATTACACTTTC
This sequence comes from Propithecus coquereli, assembly GCF_000956105.1. NCBI lineage: Eukaryota > Metazoa > Chordata > Mammalia > Primates > Indriidae > Propithecus > Propithecus coquereli. Next base: position 2,274,031 of record NW_012147745.1, on the reverse strand, counting down.
AGTTTTTTAAAAAAGTTAGGATGTTTTCTCTGTTTTTTTTTTTTCTCTCGAAGATTTTCTGGGTCAGAATAAAAAGTTCATCTAAA
>NW_012147745.1:2204291-2273895 GCF_000956105.1 Propithecus coquereli | reverse complement strand
TGCACTTTCAGTTTTTTTAAAAAGTTAGGATGTTTTCTCTGTTTTTTTTTTTTTTTCTCTCGATTTTCTGGGTCAGAATAAAAAGTTCATCACAAACCATTTTGGCTGAATAAACTAGCCTGCCCGCACACATTAGCTCATTCTCTAGTTCACTTTTGTCAACTACCTATAGGTAATAAGACAATGGATGTGAGATGAGAGGATATAATAATTGTGTCTATAAGTGTGTCTAGTGTTGGGTAAACATGTTGATGAGTGGAATTGTCCTTCTAGCAAAGATGAAACGTATCATTGGAATGCCTCCTGAGCAGCACTAGCGAAGGTTTGTTTACTATTTTGGGCCCACAGAGTGTAAAAGAAAAAAAATTAACAGTCTGTATCGTAGCTGAAGGTGCACGTATTTATGATATGCTGGTTTTATGTGTGCATTGTTGCATTGGGTTTTGCCAGATTGCTGCGAAGAGACTGCTGTAAGTTAACAAGTCGCAGGGCTGCATGAATGATTTGATTTACTCTAGGGTCTAGCCAATGCATTTGGCTTTATTTGTTAACCTAGCAGAACATTATTTATTAATGAGTTCTTCATGCTTTATTAAGCCTAATGTCAAAACACCTCTGTGGGACCCGAATAGGCATGTTTTCTCTTTGTGATAAGGCCTTCCAAAGAAAATGAAAAATTATACAGCAGTGCTTCGGTTAAAACCCAGCAGATATTAGTTCAATTGCTCTTAATCGTGTCAGATGGTATTTCTGAATCTTTGTGAAAGATTTGAATGGAACGCAGTGTGGAACTGAAACTAAAGAATCCCCGCTTTCAGATGTCAGTAATTAGATCTCTCCAAAACAAAACAAAGCTTCTGTGGCCCCAGAAGATGAGTGGACTCTTCAGCAGGCCAAAGCTAACAAGTTCAGCAGGAGGGGAAAAGTACAAACGCAGTCTGTGCAACAGCAGTGAGGAGGGAGAGGCTCATGCCAGTAGCATAGCCATTTGAGATTAAGAACAAAGTGAAATAATGGAGGACAGCTGAGTGTTAAGGGGAATGGGCACAATTCTGAACTATACTGCTAAGTCTGCTGCGACTTAGTGGTAGGGGCTGATGGAAAAGGAGAGGAAGCTTTGATGGCCAAGGAAGACAACCATGGATAGCACAACATACAGGAGGCTTGGGACTGCAAGGCCAGGATCCTCCTGGCCTCAACAGGGGCAGAAGGATCGTAGCCTTGGGGAGAGCCAGGCAGCAAGAGATGCCAAAGGATAAGTGAGTATTGGCATCGTGGTTTAAGGCATCTTGACACACTCATCAGTCACTCATGGGAAGAACCAGAGAGGGAACCAGCCAGGGTTCAGGGTCCCAGGCAAGAAGACTGGAGTTCTCTGTCCTGAGTTTTTAACAGAAATCTACAAGACAGAAACCAGGGTGTAAGAGAGGTAGGAAATAATTACTTTAGCTCAGTGATCTGTGCAAGTGTCCCCAACCCATCCCTGCTGCAGGACACATGCGGTCTGTTGGTAGGGAGATCCAACAAGTCATGCTAGGTCCTGGGACAGAGGTTGCATCTGCCCTTTCTACTGGCCACCAGGTTTCCATGTGCCGTGATTAGCTCAAGGGCCAGGAGCTCCAGTGATTCCTGTTCTAGGGGCCTAGAGAAAAATGGACCCAGATATAGTATCTGCAAAGAGAGGTGTCTGTCTTATAATTTCTCAATCTTTTGCTCTCTAACATTTCTAACAATTTAAAGTCTCTATTGCACACAACTCAGTATTTAATTATGTAGATTTTGCTACTATCCTTTCTAATTGTTTCTGACATGTAATTAAGTGGTAATTATTGAGCTCCTATCATGTGTTAGACACAATTGGGAATAAAAATGTGTCTCAGTGACAAATCTTACAGGAAACTTACAGCAGAGTGAGGAAATATACATGTATAAATGTATTGCTGTTATAAGTTTAAAAGTTTTCAAGGTCATGAAAGATTTAAAAAAAAAAAAGTCTGGAACTGACACAGTTTGAAAGAGACTATGGAGACATGACAATTAAATGCAAAGTGGGATCCTGAATTAGATCCTGGAAGAGGAAAAGTACCTTACTAGAAAAACTGGTGAAATCCAAATAAATTCTGTAGTTTAGTTAAAAGTATTGTACCAGTTTTAATCCCTTCATTGTGATAATTGTTTCATGATGATGTGGAATATTAACATTGGGAGAAGCTGGTTAAAGGTTATAATGGGAACTCTGCAACTTGTCTGTAGGTCTAAATTTATTTCAAATTACAAGTTCAAAAGTGATAAGTGCTGTAGGGAAGGTACTGATGAATATCTTCAGGTGTTCTGAGAAAGAAAACACTAATTCAGTTGATGAGTTAAAGCTTCATAAAGAGGCAGTTAGAAGGATAAGATAAGAGACATTTTCAAGGAGAGAAAAACAGGGTGAATAAAATCATAAAAACAGGAAAAAGGAGAACTTTTCTGGGAAATAAAAACAGAGTAGGTAAAATAAGCACTGTAGCCCTTGAAGAAAGTCTTGAGATAGCATTTATAGACAAAGAGAGGGACAGGAATGTATATAGAACAGGTAAGAAGATTTGTAAGCAATTTGACTTTAGAGTTCGCCATACGTGAACTAAGGATGTGAGTGGGGACAAAGATGGATTGGGGGTTTGTAGAGATAAAATTGTGAAATATTTTGGATGCCAAGAAAGAAATTTGACATGCTTCTCCTGTGCAGCAAGACAGCCCTGCACGTGTTTCACCTTGCTCCCCAGGAGAATATAAATACTTTAAAACTGGGATTGTATTTTATGTTGGGATACCTGGGGGCAGGGGTACAGGAGGAAATATCTCAAATTGGAATGTCATGAAGAAAAGAGAAGAAGCTGCAGAGAATGTTTTAATCTGAAGGCCAGAAGACAAATGCTGTACCTGGGAGAAAGGCTAAAAGGACATATTAACTAGAATGAAGCATCTATTAACCTACTCAAACAGGCAAGTCGAGGGTGCTGTAAACACAGGCAATATATATTTATAGTTTAAATTTTTTGGATAGAGATAAATGGAGAGCTATTTCTTTGATGGAATTGCAAAAGTAAACATGTCTAAGTTAATTAGAAGACTATTAAAATGTTACATAATATTGGGAATTCTCTAAATATATAAAAACATTTACAATCTAATTAAACTGCTACTGTTTGTTTTCCCTACCAGGACTTATGCAATGTGAATGTTGGCCCCGTGGTTTTAGGGCTCAAGAGGAGGAGTACTAAAATAGAGGGGTGCTCATTATTCTGGGGTAGCAACTGAGAAAAGGGCAATAAAACATCAATACCGCCCTATATCCTTTCATCTCCTAACTTAATGGCAGGAGCTCGCCATAGGGAAATATATCAGGAGTTTGGAATATCCACCATCACCATGACTACAACTTTGTAGAGCGCCCAGCCTGCCCTCATTGAAAGAAGCTCTGTGGATCCTAGAGGGGAGACTTCCTGCAGTGCTACTCTTACTGACTCCCAGTTGATGTCTACTGAACAAGCAGGGACTCCACTAACACAAAGCCCTCTGATTAGGGATCCATGAGAGGTGGTTACAGACCACACCACAGCCATGTCACCGTGCTTGAAATATTGCACTCTGGTTGCCAGTTCTCACGAAATGATTCCAAAATGTGACAGTATGTCTTTCTATCATGTTTCCCATTATCAGGTAAGGCTATAAGACAGTGTGGGGCACATAACATGTGCACATGTTACTTGAGGGTATTTTTCCCATTCATTATGTTTTAGGCATTAGCAATTACCTTACATGATCTTTCAACAAATCCAAAGCCTCTGAGCATTCAGAATCTATTTTGAATTCTATTTGATTCTTCTAGCTTAGTCTGTTATGCCAAGTATTTTCTATACCACTACAGTGTCATAAATGGAAACAATTTTCAGGTCATTCTATGTAATCCAGCAATCTATTAATGAAAGCTGGTTTTAACACATTTTTAGCTGACATATATAAACACTTGTCTTAGTAAATGAAGTCTTTATTTTAACAGAATGTGGCATAATTTTAGGAAATATATTCATGAGGCTCATAAAAAATTCCTAAAGTTACTAAGAAGAAAATCATGTATATAGCCATCATATAAAATGTATAATTTTATCTTTAATATTATTATTACAAGAATGGCTTTTAGAATAAGTCATCGGAACCAATGGCTTCCTGGTAATCAAACTTGCTGAATGTCATTAACTGAGAAATAACTCACACAATGGAAACTAGGATCAAGATTCAGAAAGATCTGTACTGGCTACAACACTTGCCAAATCTGAGAAAATAAAATCAAATGAGAATAATATCAAGTCCCATTCTCCAGTCAAAAAAAAGATACATTGGGAACTGGAAAAAAACACACACACACATGAAAGATTCTGGACATTCATTGAATTATTAATTCAGTATGAGTTAGAGATGTGCTATAATTGCCAAAAAGCTGATATGACATTAGATTATATTAGTAATAATGTGTCTAGAACAAAGAGCATAATGGCCTCTCTTATTCTAATTTGGTCATACCTGCAGCTATGCCTGAAATTGTGCATTGTGTTTTGGAAGCTGCATTTAACTGAAGCAGAAACAAAGTGTGTTCAGAGTAGTGCACCTAAGATTACAAAAAGGCTGAGGAGTACCCTGAAGGAAATAGGAATGTTTAGCCTGAAGGAGGTAAGATACAGTGGAGGATAGAAAACTGTCTTCAATATTTGAAGGCTGCCTTGGGGAATATGGAATTTAGACATAAGACAAATCAAGGAGAAAACGGTGGAAGATAGGAGTATGTAAATACTATCTCAATTTAAGTAGGAATTTTATAATAACTATAGCTAAGATGTCTGGCAAGTAGCAAGTTGTCCCTGAATTGGACAAAGGGCGATCACGGGTCAGCAAATGCTGAGAGCTCTATCTAAATATAGTTGGTCTGAGTGATCAGAGTGCCTTCCTTGGTACCTTCTAAACCTATATCCAAATTACATAAAATTGGCCCAAACTTTAACTAAGTACAGTACTTGCTCATTATGAATACATCAGAGGGTCCATTTGTCTTCTGGAAATGTAATGAAACATCAGCTTAACTTTTACAATAAGCCACTGAATGCAGCTCCTATTAATCCAGTTCATAATAATTGGTGTTCACATTGCCGCTGCTTAAGCTGGAGTTTTCTTGTCCATCATTTTCTCAGAAACCAGAGCAGCTGCTACAATAGCTAAAATAAGCTGAAATCCCTTAAGACATGAATTGTGATCACAGATTTTTTTAATGCATTTTTTTTGTTCATATAATTGAGGTCCAAAACTACAACAAGCTTTTGCTTTCAAATTATGCAATGAAAATGTGGAATATACCTAGAGGGGCACACAGATGAATGGAGCTACAAAATCACGTCTGTTCATATGGCATTTTTATTTCCTAATTTCAGTTTGTAATTACTACTAGTAATGAATATTTTGTCTAAGCATTTTAGCAACCTTTCCATTTTATTTCATCTGATCCATTCACAACAGAGTACATTTTTGCCTTGGATGGCGTATCAATTTTACTACCTTGGCTTTTGACAGGAAAATCAAAGGCTATGAACGACCTGGGTACAATGTCAAAATTGTATAAGAATAAAAGGTCTCATGGATTAAAAAAAAATTCCAATATACAATATACATGCTATTGCCTGAGCATTTTCTCTCTCTACATTATTCTGAAATGAGAATACACTTGAATTTTATGCCACTGTTTACCAATACACATAAACATTCACATTTGTTTGTATTTCTTCCTCTCTCTCTCTTTTCTCCCATTTCTTTTTTTTTTCCCTTCTGACTTCTAATCATTCACCTAGGATATTTGAAGTTATATTTTTTAATTAATGTAGGTGATTTCTAATCAGCTTTAATTCATACTATCATGACAATTCTTACTATAAGAGATTTCAAAATAAAAATTGGAACAGGAACAAATAATTTTCATCTGCCTAATGACTTTCTTTTTATTGAAATTAGTATCAAGAATTCAAATACCAAATTGTTTATTCTAAGACCACTTAATGAGTTGGTGAAAAGAAAAACAGTACTCAATATAAAAGCTGAAAGAATACAGGAAGAAAAAAGTGTAGGAAGCAGAAACTTTAAAAAGGAGAAAATTGGGTCAGAGAAAAAGTGTTGAAAATTATGCCCGGGGACGTTGTTTAAAAAAAGAAAGTTGTAAAAAAAAAAAAAAAGAAAGAAGCGAGTTTTTTTTTTGTTTGTTTGTTTGTTTTTAGTAATATAAAAGGAGCTAGGAATGCATAGTTTTAAAAGATTTCAAATATATAATTAGCAATTCCCAAAGCAAAAACAGTGCCAAAATTTAGCATGTGCTTAATGAAACTTTGCTTAATTGGACTGAATGGACTACAGAGAATGTACGGTCTCACTGACAATGCAGAATGTAAAAAAAAAAAAAATCATACACATTATAGTGTGGCAATAATAAAGGGATTCTGAAAATCTGTACAGCCCAGGCTCGCCCCACAGCCCATAATTCCAATTTACTGTAACTGGGCTAATGTCTGCTGTTCACACGCCAGTGATTGCTATGATCTCTTGTGGATTTTAACTCCTATCCTCCCTGTTTGGCTTTAGCTAAATTCATTGTATTCATTGCCCAGGAATATTTGGTGAGCCTATAGTATGGCCCTGTAACCACTGTGTTTGAGAATGAACACTTAACCCAAAGCAGTCCCTAAACTTTAAAATTAGTAATAAATACCTTTTTGCACTGTGATTTACAATTAACAAAACACCTTGCATAAAATTGTATAAAGAACTTAAAACAGATATTATTATCCCCTTCTCAAAATTAAGAAAGCTAAAAACCTCATCTGAGGTCACTGAGTAAGTAGAGGAGACCAGATTGTTTATTTCCTATGATGCAATGCTAAGAAACGTTTATCTACAGCTTTTATCAGAGTAAAGACTGGACAGATTCAGAGTCATTGAGGCAATTTGAGAGGTTAGGGTCTCCTGGCCCCTGCACCAATCGTTTCTTGAGTTCTTACAAGCAGTATGATTCTTAGTACTATCCTACCCTGACTAGAAAGCATTTGGCCTTGATCTTTTTGATGGTTACAAAAACTAAATGATGTCATCAGCATTTAGTGCTGAGGGTCAAGGGACAATATTTGTCCAGGGGAGAGACCAGTGCCCACAATGGCAAGTTCTCCAACCGCAAATATGGGCAAGGTCCTGTTGAAAAGCACTTTGGGGGTTAATTACTAATAGCGAGTTATTGATTTTTTTTTTAATTCAGCACTCATAACCTATAATGGATGATTGTCAGAATTTATCAAGAATCAAGAACTTGACCAAGAACCTGACTGTTGGGCAACAAACACTGAGAACACTCCTGCAAATCCACACACAACATTGGAATGTCCCCAGATTTCAGAAAGAACACATTATCAGTGCCTCAGCAGTGCAGTTTTTAGTTGGTCAAGGTTTTTAATTGCTACCATTTCTTCTTTTACATTACTGTTAGTTTTAATTCACTATTATCTACTTAGATTATCCTGAGCTATTTAGTTAACCTTGAAGCATTTAGTATCCCTACTTTCATGAATAGTATTTTTGACCTACAATTTATAGTAACTATACTTTGACATGCTGTATATTGTGGTTCAAAGATGAATCACTCATACCTCTATCACTAAAGTAGATATATTCACAAACTCCCCTTCCAGAATTACATAGTGTAGTATAGTATAACATAGAGTAGTGGAGTACACTACAGTATACTACATGTCAAATAGAATGGTATAAATATACAATAGTAAGGTTCATTAACAGTACAGAATAGTAATACTATAGAATAGTACAATATAGTATAGTAATAGTATAATATATTATAGTATGATATGGTATAATATTATCACCAATATTTTTTTTCCATTGGAAATTGGAAACAAGTAAAAGGAGAATGAACGGTTGGGTCTTTTCTCCTACCAAAGGGCTGCCTACCAAAGTCAGTAAAAAAAAAGAGAGAGAGAGAACACGCACCACCGAGTGAGTTACAGTGCAGCATAACCTGAGCAGATCTCAGGAGTTTGGGCTCCTCACTAAGAATGCGTGGCATCAAGCAGGGAGAGTGGGCCGATTTCACTATGACTGTCCTTAGGGGAGTCCACAGGCTGCTCTAATGCAGCTCTTTATGCTTCTCTATTTCTAATGAAGTGCTTTGAGACCCTGTAGTAGAGATAGTGTTATTGTTTGTTTTAGTATCAACTGGTACCTTTTGTCTACAACGAAAAATGTTTTGTCCATAACATTTATCACGTTGTCTCTGGCTTTATTGTTCAAAACTACCTGACTTGCTCTACTTTTTTCCTTCAACATTTTTTTATTAAGAAAATATTTGGAAGGAAACAATAATACTAAATTGCAGAATTATAAAAGGGCAGCTTGTACAGCGAAGTTTTAAGATGCTCTAAGGGACAAAGAAATAAAGCCACTGATGCTGGGTAAGAAAAATGTGTGGCAATGTGAAAGTGTGCAATGTGATTTACTTGGCTGGCTACTACACAGGAGAATAAATTCTATAATCTTGCCAAAACCTGAGGGAAATGTGAATTGAATAGCAATAAATAACCTTATTGGAAACAGTTGAATGTGATATACTGTATCCTCCAGCCTTTGTACAGGAAAATTTCCCATTGATTACAGAATCAGACCCAAGTAGACTGAAGATGGGGTAATTTTTAATGTGCTTCACAATGTCCCTTCTGCTCCTATGTTCCAGCTTTTTCAAACTTAATGAGTTGTAAGGTCAGGTTAAGCTATGCATGTAGCTCCAACCTTTTCAGTCTCTTGAAGGATTAAATAAGATTTATAGTTAATGCTTTTCTCTATGCATTTTCATTTTGTTGTTCAGAATTTTGTCATGTGAATTATCACAATTTACAAATTATCATAATTTATGATAGTTCCATTTCTGCTGAAATGTCTAGTTCTATCTTATTTGTATTAATGAGCAATGTTATAGACTAATAAAATGCAATTTGCTTGTTTAATTTAGGCAGTCACACTTATATTAAAAAACTTTGAGTATCTGCCTTGTCCATCAGGAGAAAAAAAGAAAAACAGATATAAGTAGTTGCCCTCAAGGAGTTCACAATCCAGAAGGGGAAGCAAATAAACAAATATGTTCACTACAATACCATCACAATTTGTGGTACAATAAAAAATACTTTCAGTCTTTTTTCTCGCCACCCCCACATAAAGCTCCTAAAACTGTCAGAATGTCCTGAGTATTAGGCCGGGCGTGGTGGCTCACGCCTGTAATCCTAGCTCTCTAGGAGGCCGAGGTGGGTGGATTGTTTGAGCTCAGGAGTTCGAGACCAGCCTGAGCAAGAGCGAGACCCTGTCTCTTCTAAAAATAGAAAGAAATTAATCAAACAACTAAAAATATACAGAAAAAATTAGCTGGGCATGGTGGCGCATGCCTGTAGTCCCAGCTACTCGGGACTCTGAGGCAGAAGGATTGCTTGAGCCCAGGAGTGTGAGGTTGCTGTGAGCTAGGCTGACGCCACGGCACTCACTCTAGCCTGGGCAACAAAGTGAGACTCTGTCTCAAAAAAAAAAGAATGTCCTGCGTATTAGGAATGCTTTTTGTCTGCTAATGAGATGACTCATGGGGGTGGACCTGGAAAAAGCAACCACGTGATTAGAGGGTTAATACTTTCGGCCCCACCGCTTGATGTCCAGGAAGGGGAAGAGGGCTGGTGATTGACTTAAATCACCAATGACCAATTATTTCAGCAATCATGCCTACAAAGTGGAACATCAATTAAAGACTCTGAAACAATGAAGTTAAGAGTGCTTCCGGGTTGGTGAACACCAACAGCGCAGCATTTTCCTGACTCTATGAGTCATTCTAGCAAATTATTGAACCTGAGAGGCAGGTTATGAGAAACCCTGAATTTGTGACCAAGTCAGACAGAAGTGCAGATAGCCAGGGGACCCAGGACTTGAGACTGGCATCTAAAAGTAAGGGCAGTGTTGTGGGACTGATCCCTTAACTTGCGGGGTCTGCACTAATTCCAAGTAATTAGTGTCAAACTTGAATTGAGTTGTTGGACACCCAGTTGGTGTCAGAGAATTGGAGAATTGGTTGTTGTTTGGAAAACACAAATGGCATGCTCATGATGCCCTCAACAAAAAGCCCTGAATATGGCTCAAGGCACATGAAATATGTGTGGCCAGTAAGGTATGCTCTTGGTCACTGTGTATTTCTGTTTCCACCAGGTGTGTTGTCTACTTATCAAGAAGTGGCAGTGTTTGTCCCCAGATTATTTGTGCCAATAGTATTCTCAGTATAGTTATGTACTTTAATTAAGTAATAAGTTTTAGCAATATAAGTACAAAATGAAAGAGTAGTTTCTATGAAAATTAAGTCAATTCTTTGGAAAGACTCAATACAGGCAAAATTGTAAAAAAAATTCTATTAAAGTGGGCATGGGCAGGACAGTTCTAAAAGATTGAAGAAAAAATTGATTCTAGAAGGTTTGAAGATAAAATGTGGCCATCCTATATTCTAAAATTACCCCCCAAATTACTTCAAAACATACTTACAGAATCACTTTTTTAAAAACTAATTGTATAAATGTGAATTATAGTACAGAAACTTTAGTTTAAAAAAGTCAAAAGGAATCTCTACTAAAAATTCTTCACAAGTGTCTAAGATTTTATTTTTAAGATACGAAACTGGAATTTGTAGCTGATGGAAGCTGGGGTGTGACTTACCAAGGAAGAAAATAAGAAACACCAATCACCAGACCCACACTCAGAGAGAAGGCCTTGACGCTTCTTCAAAAGATGATTCATATGTTTTAAGTTAAAATGAAATGTATAAAGTATTAATTGTTAATTTCCCACCTTAGCCAACTTTTGCAATTAACTAACTAACCATCAATTTTGATTACAAAATGAGAGAATTAAGCATATTTCAATTGTTCCTTCTGTTTTGGGTTAAGAAATTGAAGTTATCACCTGTAAGCCTAAAAGGTAATGTCAAAATTTAAGTTATTTAACAACATCATTTTGTCAGTAGTGATTTATGACCTCAGTTTTCATTTAGGGAGGGTTAATCAAACTCCTAATCAGTAGATTACTCTCATATTTTTTTTAAATAAAGCATAGCTCTTGGGTTTTTTTCTTCCCTTCCTCCAAATAATTTAATAGGACAGTAGAGCTCTCTGAATCTACCAAATGTCTGCTTCATTAGTCTACCTCCAGGTTGGCTTCCCCTGCCTGTTCTAGACTGTTCAGGAATATACTCCAGGCTTATGATTTCCTAGGACAGGATTTTTTGACTTTGTTCATTAACCTGTAAAATGAGCCTGACAACCAGCCTATTGGGATTCTTTTTTTCCATGTGTTGAACCAAAATCTCACCTGCTGCTGGTTTCAAACGCCGTTTGTTTAACTTGTTCAAATATTCATGGACTACTTCTATGTACCAGGAACTCTATAGGCACTTGGGATATAAAGATTTCTACCTTCACGGCATGAATATTTTAGAAGGGGAAGAGGAGAGTCAGAAAATAGCAATAAATGTAACAGATAAATAAGATATCTAGTATGTTAGAAAGAAATAAGTACTATGGGAAGAAAACAGTAGGCTGAGGGGAGCAGGAGCACCGAGGAATGGAGAATGGGTTGAGTTTTAAACAAGGCGGTCAAGGTAGCCTAACTGAGAAGAGGACACTGGGGCAAAGACTTGAAGGTGAGAAACCCAGCCTGTGGGACAATGTTCCAGACAGAGGGAGCAGTGAATGCAGAGACCCTGAGGTGGGAGGTGCCTGGTGTATTTGAACAGAAGGGAGGAGAATGTGCCTGGATGAGGTCAGAGAGATAACTGTCAAAAGGACAATTTTGGCTGGATGACCGGACAAGGGAGTGACCAATGGTAAAAGCAGAGAGACTAATAAAAAACTGTTGGACAAAGTCAGTATATTTAATCAAAAACATTTGTACCCCCATAATATTTTGAAATAAAAAATAATTAAAAAGAACAGGTATTTTACTAGGCCTTATAAGCTAATAGGACTCATGTTTTCACTGCAAGCAGGATAGGTCATAATGTAAGGGCTTTTTCTTGTCAAATGCATCAACTCACTAAAAGAAAACAGAGAATGATGCAAAAAAAAAAAAAAGAAATGAATAGGTAGGTAGATGATGGGATTTTTATAGCAGTCAAAGTATTCTGTCTAATACTGTTAGAGGGGATGCATGGCATTATGCAGTTACAAAACCCATAGAACTACACAAAGAGTGAACCCTATTATAAACTTTGGACTTCAGTTAATAGCGACATATCAATATTGGCTCATCAATTGTAACAAATGTGCTATAGAAATGTAAGATGTTAATAATAGAGGAAATTGTGGAAGGTTGAGAAGAAGAGGCATATGGGAATGCTTTGCACTATCTACTAGATTTTCTGTAAACCTAAAACTGCTCTAGAAAATAAAGCTTGTTAATTTAAAATAAAATTTAAAAAGACTGTTGGAATAACAAGCAGGAGAGGATGGTTTCTCACTCTTGAATGACAGCAGTGGAGAGGGTTGGGGGTGGCCAGTTCTGGACATGATTTCCTTTTTACCCCTTTTTATAGGGGTCACAGATGACTCCAAGGTTTTTCTGACCTGACAACCAGAAGAATGGAGTGGCCATTGGCTGAGATAGAGGAGATAGTTTGAGGAGCAGGTTTGCAGGGAAAGATCAAAATTAGGACTGGGCATATCAAGTTGGGATTTTTATTAGACATCAAGTGGAAATGTCAAGTCAGCAATTGCATTTATGAGTCTGAAGTTTGGAAGAGTACTCATCGGTATATAGATTGCTCTGTTCTTACAGATGGCAGTGATTAGCCCGTCCTTCTTAACTGGAGTTTCACAAGAGAATTAAGCCCTAATGCCTTAAAAAAAAATTACTGGTAGTTAGTAAAGTTCTCTCTGTATGTATAGGATGGTCCTGGTTGTGTAGCATCCTTGAGAGAATTGAGAAATCATTTTTTTGTGTGTTCTGTGGTTCAGATAAGGAAGCCCAAATGAGAAAGGCTTCTCAGATGCCTTAAAAAAACTTTAATTCTTTGTCCGTTTTTCAGGCAAACTTTCTTAATTCCCATTCTTAAGGTAACTGGGATCTTAAAATATTTGGAATCATTTTAAAAAACCTTAAATAGAATACTGTGAACCATTGTTTCCCAAAATGCACAACAATTTTAATTGGTGTTCCAACAAAGGTGGGGGCAGGGAGGATTGGCTCCTATGAGTGGTGTTGGGGAAATGTAATTAAAACAAAATCTCCCAACACAGAAATCTTTTCCACAAAGGTATAGAAAAAGAAACACTTTTGTTATTGAATCAAAATGTGATGCATATCCCAGGCAGTCCACTAAGATATTTCAAAGACAAAAGAGAATCTCACCCCCTTGTATAGCCAAGCATTCATAACACATTACATACATGTTTTCAAGATAAATAATAACTAGTCCTCAAGGAAAAGGACTTGACAGCACCTTTTGTCAAACATAGTGTGGTAATTGGGGTGACCATCTGTGTTGGCCTATTGGCTTTAACAAGAGGAAAAACAAACTTCATATCTTTATAACAAGAGGTAGCTGTAAGGTTTTTGGAGGGGCAGCGGCAGAGAAAGAAAGATGAGCAGAGTGTAAAGGGCAAGCAACAAGGCTTTATTGGGGGTGGAGGAAAGAGAGTGCTTCCGGGTGAGGTTCCCTGGTCCCAAGAGAGGGGGCCAGAGAAGTCACGCACCTGGAAGTATTGAGTGGGCTTATAAAGGTTTTAGAGTTGGGGATGGGGGTTTTTCTTTGGCGCGAACTTTTGGCTCGCAAAGTGGAGAGTTCTTTGTTGCAGTCTAGGGCGGGACTCATGGGTTCCTCCTTTTCTCTAGGGAGGGGAGGAGTGCCCGCCACCAGCCTTACAGTAGCTTTGCAAACTGGAACAAGGTGCCCTCTGAAGTTAAGCTCCGACTTCCCACAGGAACTGGAAGATAGGGGTGCTATCCTCCTTGGTGTTTATATTTAAAAAATGGCTCCCAGGTCCTTAAGAAAAACATCCCTGGGTCACAAAGCTGACAAAGGACCTCTCTAGGTCTCAGAAAGATTTATGTACATTTTAAAGAGAGGAGAAAACGTTATTTTTACAATGGTAAATTTTCTAAAGTACATGCTATAAGAAAAGGGCTGGGGAAAGCCTCTCTTCCCTTATTTTAGATAGGAAGAATTAGCCTCTTTTGAAATGTTTATTTGTCCTTACAGTGGGTAGCTCTGAGTGTAAAATAAAGATAAACATTTCCTCACTATAGAACTTCTCAGAGCATTGAATTTGCTTGTGTGCATTATCGTATTCCAAGGGAGAAATACGTGTTGCAACACTTCTCAAACTTATTTGATAATAGAATTTTTAAACGTTTTTATTTTTAATTATTATGGGCACATAATAGCTGTATATCATTATAGGGTACATGTTTTTTATTTTTAATTATTATGGGCACATAATAGCTATATATCATTATAGGGTACATGTGATGTTTTGATACAGGCATACAATGTGTATTAATCAAATCAGCATAATTGGGGTATCCATCACCTCAGGCATTTATCATTTCTTTGTGTTAGGAACATTTCAGTTCTACTCTTTTAGTTATTTAAAAATATACCCTTACTGTTGATTATAGTCATTCTGGAACTGGAGTGACTATTTAAGTGAAATAAGCCAAGCACAGGAAGACAAATCTCGCATGTTCTCATTCACATGTGGGAGCTAAATGTTTAAACAATTGATCTCATCGAGACAGAGAGTAGAATGACAGTTACCAGAGGCCGGAAAGGGTAGCAGGGAGAGGGGGATAAAGTGGGGATGGTTAATGGGTTAAAAAAATATAGTTAATTAAATAGAATGAATAGTATTTGATAGCATAACGAAGTGACTAAAATTTTTTTTTTTTTAACGAGCATTTCATAGGACCAATATTCCACAAATCCACACATTGGAAAATGCCACGCCAGCCAAATACAGACCTAATTCTAAAAAGAATGGGAGCATTTATTTTGTTCCTATGTAGTATTCTGTACCTGCCTCCTTTATGGCCATAGTCACAAAAACTTAAGTTGTTTTTGCAAACTTTTAGTTTGTTGTTTTCTCCTATTCATTTTGGTGCATGGTATGTTATTTTTATGTTCCTAGATATATATTTGGCTAAAATATAAGCATTCTATATTCCTATTTTATTACTTTGATAATAATGACATCAATATTTTATGATTTTAATATTTTTGCCCCTACCACTACTATTCCCTCAGTTCTACTTCAGGACAGTTGCCCTTTATCTTGGGAGCATCTTGGTACCTATTTGAAATCACGTGTGATATTTTAAGTCTGTAAAGTATTTGTGATTTTAAAAGCAACCCTTTATAGGCCAATTCACTGTTCTAGGGCACTGAGTCTCTAGGTAGCTAGACAGAGGGAATGGAGGCGTAGGTGTGCATACATCAAACACAGGTGTTTGGCTATCGCGGGAATTAGGCATACAACCTGTAATTATCTCATTAATGCATTTATTTAAAAAAAAACACAAAACTTGTACTAAGTAGCACATGTTTCCATTAACTGCTAATTTCTACTTATAATCACATGATTTGTGAAGTAGAGCAAAGTCCACAATAAGTATAGAATGCTTCCAACTAAACAAAATCATTTCTTTAATTACTTAATTGTACTTTGAATTCTGTGCACTTACAGAGTTATCTCAGAATTTCTTCACACAACCTGGCCGATCACTTGCTGTGTCAGTTCTGCTGATGTGTGTAGGAAAGAAGGTGCTAATTGTTCCCTAAACCTACCCCAGAGCTGTCTCCATTAACTCTGATCTTTCCATGGAAGAGAGAGGTCATTTTCATTCCAACCAAAAATGCCTCATTCTTGACCCGCTGGTTGGAGCCCTGGGGCTTTGGGCTGTCTCCATCCTGCAGCTAAAATTATCTTGTTGTTTCAGGGCAACAACCACCAAAAAAACAATCTTACACTTTTACTTCTTTGCCCTTCAAATAAACTTTTTCCTCAATGAGTGCTCTCTCCACCTTCTGTTTAATGCTTCTTTTTATTAAATAATTCACAAACTCACCAGGACTTTAATTTCTCCTTCCTAATGACATAAAATTCCCTCCTTTAAAAAAAAAATCTTTCAAAACACCATCAAACAAGACAGTAACTTCACAAAAGTAATATGCAGTAGCTTATTAGCTTATTATCATCACACACATTAAATTCTGTATTAAGTGACTGTCGATTTATAGACTATGACTCAACTCCTGTGGAATTTTGGGTCTCTTTTTGTGGAGCCCCAGCCTGGCTGAACAGTGCTTGGAATGATGCTAATCACTGAGTTTTAGGCAAGTAAGGAAGACTTCCCAGGGGCCACTACCTGATTCTTTGGTTTTGTCATTACGATTGGGGCTATATATTATCTATTTGCCCTTTCAAAGTAAAGAGTGAACACAAAGAAATAAAATAAGCTCGAAGAAGCTATTTAAAGGATGTAATGTCTCATTCTCTTACAAAAGCCCCAATCAGTGGAGGGACAGGTTTGGAAAGATCTTTATACTCCTTTGCTCACCACCCTCCCCAACTCACAGACTAAACAGGGAAATGCTAAGAACAAATTGACCAAACTAGAGAAAATAAGCCTTAATGCTAATTCCTCTAATTTAATACAGATCTCACCAACTAAACTTCACCCTTACCCTGCCTGAGGACATACAACTAGAAATTCTGTCCCTTTCGTTTTTCTGTCCAATTGCATATTTACTAACAAATGATATAATCAGTTCCGCCCCACAGTGCGGTTTCCCCCTTCTCAGCTTAGGACAGAGGCTGTCAACCCACAGGATCATAAAATGGACAGAGTCCTGGGCCTGCACACAGATGTACTTAGTTTGGCCTGTATAATGTTTTAGCTTTTTTAAAAAAATTTGCATACCTCAATAGGGGCAGGCACACTGCAAGCCTGACCTCACCACGCCCTGTTGGCCTACAATAGCTGAATTCGCACGTGTACCTGCTTAGCAACATGGGCAGTGGGTCTGGTCTGTCTTAGCCCCCCTGTCTGACTCCTACTCATATTTAAGCCCATTTTTCCCCAGTATGCAGGATTTTTTTTTGGCCTCTGGCTGCAAGCTCCTCCACCAAAATGATCCTTTCCCCGTTTCTCAGATGGCCTGGTGTAGAAAGCTAGAAAAGATCTCTCAACTATGGAACCTGCTCAGCTCTACCGAATTTCAGCTCGGGAGAAATAGCTCCCTCTGAACCTGCTGATGTCATTCAAACAGCAGTTCCCTAGTGGCTCTCTGGACTTAACAATGATTTAAAATTCTCACATGAATGTGGAATCTCAATGTAAAGGTTGTGTGTCCTGCCAATGTTTTTTGTAGCTTTTAGTGGTATCTATTGAAGCGATCGTAATCACTTAATTATTATTCAGCTAAAGGGAGCTAGAATTTGGAAAATTAATTTCTTCGGGTTTTTTTATCCATCCAAATGCCCAGATTTAGTCAATGTAAGGGTAAGATGTCAATGTTAATCCAGTTAAAATTAGAGGGTTGGTTTCTGAGTTATCCAGCCCAGATTCGAGAACTTGTTCCTCTCAGTATTATTCTTTTCCCTTCAAAAGATAAACCTGATGTATCTTGACAAATACATTTCTTCTTATATGGTATGTAAGTTATCTAGTGACAGAATGTCTCTGGCTCTTATTTTTGTATGCCTGTCCATCAACTGACTTCATAACTTAGGAGATCTGAATGCTCAGATGGGCTATGAAACAGCTATTCAGACATCATTTGGAAGATCTGAGTTGGGAAGCTGCCCTCCTGGAATAGCTTTCCGATTTATAGGAGAGAGTACCTTTCAAAAAGATTGTATAAGCATAATATTATTTACTATTAGGGTGAAGACACATGTGGAGGAAATCGTATTCTTAAAAGTGATATTGATTACTGAAGAATTAGTTGTCTCTTTGGGGTAGTAATAATGATTGTTAACATTTATTGAGTGCTTATTATGTGCCAGGCATTACAATACTATTTCATTTAACCCTTAAAAACCCTACAGTTTAGGTATTGTTATTTTTCCTGTTATACAAGTAAGAAAATTAAGGCACAAAGAAGTTAATAAGGAATTTGTCCAGGGTCGGTGCCAGGGTTCAAACCAGACAGAATGATACCAGAGTTTATCATCTTTTTTTTAAATTTTTTTTATTTCAGCATATTGTGGGGGTACAAATGTTTAGGTTACGTATGTTGCCCTTGCTCCCCCCCTCGAGTTTATCTTCTTAACCTCCATGCAACATGGCTTCATATGCATGCTTGTACCACAGCCACTATAGTCCCCCAAACACATCGAGCTCTTTGTGTTCTGTGAGGCTTTTCTCTTTACCAATAATGCTTTTTAACTTACCAGGTCCATCTTGTAACTTGCTATTTATCTTTCAAAATGTGATTCGTATATCTATCACCTCACCCACGAGGACTTCCCAGACTTTTCTAAGTGGAATTATAGTTCTCCTTTTTTCATTTCCCATAACACTATGTTGGTTCATATGTTTGTTTTTCCACAACTACTGCTTAAATCAAGAAGAAGG
This sequence comes from Propithecus coquereli, assembly GCF_000956105.1. Lineage (NCBI taxonomy): Eukaryota > Metazoa > Chordata > Mammalia > Primates > Indriidae > Propithecus > Propithecus coquereli. Next base: position 2,255,166 of record NW_012147745.1, on the reverse strand, counting down.
TAGCTTTGATCTCCAGGGTCCTACCTGTTAGTGATTAATAGGAGCTTGCTGATTTAATGTGTTTCATGAATGAGCAAAGAGGGCATTAACCACTTAGTCCTGGTTCAGTAAAGACTGTTGTGATGGTAGCATGACAGAATCTGAAGGAAAAAAGAAACCCACAGACATACATCCATGCTGCAAGTTAAATTAAAAAAAAAAGAGGAAGAAAAAAACTTAGATTATAATAATAACCTTCTATGGAAACCATAGATATAGCAGTAGGAGAAAAATAATAAAATCATATTCTGTGGCATAGAAGCTCATGATATGAAATCTTTAAGAGAAATTGTGGTAACCTATATTTTCTCTACTGACATTAAAGTGAAATAGTTCTCTTTACTTTATAACTCTAGAGTAGAAGCTATGACACTAGGACCAATTTTGTACAAATTGTATAGTTCTGAGGTCTCTAGTTGAATCATCTGTGGCCCTCCCTCTGAGACCACAGGCAGTCTTCTAAATTAAAAAAAAAAAAAAATGAAATAGAGACAAGATCTCCCAGGCTGGAGTGCAGCAGCTTGTTCATAGCTCACTACAACCTTGAACTCCTGGGCTCAAGTGATCCTCCCCTGCCTCAGCTTCCTGATTAGCTAGAACTGTAGGTACATGACCATGCCTGGCTAATTCTTGGGGTTGTTGTTGTTGTTGTAGTTGTAGAGATGGGATCTCACTATGCTGCCTAGGCTAGGGTCAAACTCCTGGCCTCAAGCTATCCCTGCACCCTGGCTTCCCAAGATGCTGGGATCACAGGCATGAACTACCACATCTGGCCAGTTCCTATGTGTTGCTTTTTTAATTGACACTTTAAAATTATAAGACAGTAGGCTTTGTCTTGGAGTTTAGTTTTTAATGTATCATTATTCAAATTGCTTCAAAAAATCCTAGATGGAAAAAGTGATATTAAAAAAGAAAAAGATAAGCCAAAAAAAGTTGAATGCACCTGAAATAGACAGGTTTAGCCTTGTGTTCTTGCCACTTGACAGCCACGTGATGTTGGGCAAGATACCCCTCTATGAGACAGTCCCCTTATCTGAAAAATGGGATGATAATAGTTTATCTCTTACATTTATTAGCAGGATTAAATAAGTTCATGTATGTAAAGTGCCTGGACCAGTGTCTGACACATAAGTGCCTTACGAGTATTTGTAATCTTCATCAAGTTATTTAGAAATCTATATGCATGCATTAAATCTCAATAAAGGTGCTTTCAAAAATTCTTATAAGTCCATACCCTCCTCTTACTGAAGGTAATAGAAAAATAATCCTGTGAAAAATATTTCTCCAAGTTTTAAAATCCTTGTTCAAAATGATATTCATTATGTTACTTAATCTTATTACGTTATTTCTTATATAAAGACTACATGACAAATTCAGTTTTGAAATTAGTACCAGGAAAATATTTTCACTGTTGATGAACTGTTTCAATAAGATATTGAAATTTGTATACTACTTTTTGCTTTGGGGAAGAATTTGCCAACAGAGTTCCAGTTTACAACCTTTGGAAGAACCTGAAATTTAAGTCCTTGTGTTGCCAAGATACATATGCTTTCATGATCAGCTAAATGAAAACAGGGTTAAATTTTGCCCACAGAAATTAAGGAGTTTAGTCAGAAAATTTGCCTCAAAGATGGTCACCAGAGCCTAAGAGTGGAGGTGGGCACTACATGGTGGGCAGGGCGAAGCTTTTCCTCAGAAAACAGTCCCCTCCACACACATCCTAGAGTAACTGAGAAGCCTCAGCTTGTGACACTGAGGCATTGAGTGAGCAGATGTTTTTGATGGTGCCCGAGGATCATCCCCACTTAACTTAATGCTGCCACCAGAATGAAGATAAAGTCTCTGCCGCTTAGCTAGCATCCATTGTTTCACTTTCAAAGCCTAGGAATTACCTACCTCAAGACTGATTCTTATAGAATTTGATTCTAATGTCTTCCCTGCCCCTAACATGACATTTATTTCAGAATAATAAGTATAGTTTGTAGCTACCTATTCAAGTATTTCTCTATTAAAGCAAGGGGCCTATTTTAATATGTTCTTTCTTCAAGCAGAGTAAAAAGTCTAATTGTACACCATTGTGTGTTAATAGCCAATGAGGTGGAATTGAATGGCAATAATTATCAATTTAAGTATAGTTTCATTTTATAGTAATTATTACTTTGTGATCGAAAATAACATAAGGAGAGAGATCAGAAGAGAGAACCCGCAAGTACATGGAATATACATTTTGAAGAACTTTCCATAAGAGGAAAAACTGTCAGGATATATGCCGTGGGCTCCTTTCATGAATCCATGTTTTCCTTTGTCCCATATTTTCTATATTTAATGTTATTAGACCACCATTAAGTCTAGATCAAGGACATTTGTCAACAGTTGAAGTCATTTTCTCTTTGGCCACAGCTGCAGTTTGAGGTTATTCATGATGACCTCATACTCAAAGGGCTGCAATAAAGTGACCTTCACCATCCAAGAATCTATTCAAACAACTAATATACATGTTAAATGGAAACCAGGACAGATGGCAGTATCAGCCATAGAGAAGTTCTTTGTCACTCACTGTTGGAGTCTGGTATTCCGTTCCAGTCTTGATGGTACATTCATGCCAACAAGATACCTATAGTGAAGTTCTAAAAGACCAAAGAGCTCCATGCATGGCTTGATATTAAGTTAAGATGGCAAAGAATATTTAATATCTTATAATATTTGGATAAATCTGCACAGGACCAATCCAGAGACTTTGTTTAATTGGTGGAACCTTATTCACTTAAGGAAGATGAAAAGAATTATACATGGTGATGATTCCTTTCCTCAGTTAAGAAATATTTATTAGGGACCTTCTGAGTGCCTGGCACTGTGCTGTCTGCTGAGAAAGCCATTGTGAGCAAGGCAGTCACAGTGTATTAACTACCTTAAAAACCCCAATGAAATGACTTTAAAAAAAGTTTTTTTAAAAAAAAAGGCACACACATGTAAGACCAAAAAGCATGGGCCAGGAGACAATAACAACAAATCATTTAAGCCAGAAAGCCTTGAAATCTCATGGAGTTTGCCTTAAGAAGTTTTGGTCTTACTTGAGACCTGTCATCCGTTTTTTCTTGCCTATTTCTCCCTTTTAGAATGGAAAGGTCTGTGCTATGCCTGTCCTACCATTGTATTTTTGAAGCACAAAACGTTTGGTTTTACTGGTTCACAGCCGGAGAGAAATTTTGCCTCAGTATGAATCATTTCTTGAGACTCACTCATATCTGACTTAGGTGATATTTAGACAAGACTCTAGACTTTAGACTTTAGAGTTGATGCTGAAATAAATTAAGACTTTGGGATCTGTTGGGATGGCAGGAATGTATTTTGTATATGATGAGAAAGACATGAATTTGGAGGGAATAGGGGTGGAATATTATGAACTTAATTGTTTGTGCCCTTCCCACAAGCTCATATGTTGAAATCTTAACCCCCCAATGCAATGATACTAGAAGGTAGAGCCTTTGGGAAATAATGAGGTCATTAGGGTGGAACCCTTGTGAATAGAATCAGTGCCCTCATAAGAAAAGACCCCAGAGAACTTTCCCTCCCTCTGCCATGTGAAGATACAACAAGAAGTCTATAAACCAGGATGAGGGCCCTCACCACGAACCTGACCCTGTTGGCACCCCGATCTTGGACTTCCAACCTCCAGAACTGTGAGAAATAAGTGTTGTTTAAGCCACCCAATTTATGGATAGGCATACCTCATTTTATTGTGCTTCACTTTATTACATTTCACTGATATTGCATTTTTTACAAATTGAAGGCTCGTGGCAACCTTGCATTGAGCAAGTCTATTAGTGCCATTTTTCCAGTGGCAAGTGTTTACTTTGTGTCTCTGTATCACATGATGGTAATACTCATACTATTTCAGACTTTTGCATTATTATTATATCTGTTATGGTGATCTGTGATCTCTGATGTTACTCTTGTATTAATAATTATTTGGGGGTACCATGAACCACATCCACATAAGACAGAAAACTTAATGTTGTGTGTGTTCTGACTGCACCACTGACTGGCCATTGCACCTGTCTATCTCTCTTCCTCTACTTGGGCCTCCCTATTCCCTAAGACACAACAATATTAAAATTAGGCCAATAAACAACCCTACAGTGGCCTCTAGTATTCAAGTGAAAGGGAGAGTCACACCTCTCTCACTTTAAATCAAAAGCTAGAAATGATTAAGCTTAGTGAGGAAGGCATGTAGAAAGCTAGATAGGCCAAAAGCTAGGCCTCTTGCACCAATTAGCCAAGTTGTGAATGCACAGGAAAAGTTTTTTTTTTTTTTTTTTTTTTTTTGAGATAGAGTCTCACTCTGTTGCCCGGGCTAGAGTGCTATGACGTCTTCAGCCTAGCTCACAGCTACCTCGAACTCCTGGGGTCAAGCAATCCCCCTGCCTCAGCCTCCTGAGGAGCTGTGAATACAGGCATGCCCCACCATGCCCGGCTAAATTTTTCTATTTTTAGTAGAGATGGGTCTCACTCTCACTTAGGCTGGTCTCGAACTCCTGACCTCAAGTGATCCTCCTGCCTTGGCCTCCCAGAGCGCTAGGATTACAGATGTGAGCCACTGTGCCTGGCCATGGAAACAGTTCTTGAAGGAAATTAAAAGTGCTACTCCAGTGACCACATGAATAATAAGAAAGTGAAATAGCCTTATTGATGATATGGAGAAAGTAGTAGTGGTCTGGATAGAAGATTAAACCTGACACAATATTCCTCTAAGTCAAAGCCTAATCCAGAGCAAGGCTGTAATGCTCTTCAATTCTATGGAGGCTGAGAGAGGTGAGGAAGCTGCAGAAGAAAAGTTGGCAGTTAGAAAAGGTTGGTTCATGAGGTTTAAGGAAAGAAGCCCTCTTTGTAACATGAAAGTACAAGGTGAAGGAGCAAGTTCTGATGGAGAAGCTGCAGAAAATTGCCCAGAGGATCTAGTAATGAAGGTGGCTACACTAAAAAATAGATTTTCATGTTTCTCATTTTCATCTGAGACTTCATCAGAATGGCCTTTACCATCTACCATCATTCTGTGCATGATTATTTGTGTATTTGCTAATAAAATGAAAGCTTTCTCCGTACCTCTCCTTTTTTCTTCCTGAGTCCTCACCAGAATTACCTCTAAAAAATCCCTTCCTGACAATCTCAGCTTTTTCTATCAAGTACTTCAAAACACTTTCAAACTCTACCCATTATCCAATTCCAAAGCCACTTCCAAATTTTTAGGTATTTGTTACAATAACACCCCTCCTTCTCAGAACCATTTTCTGTATTAGGGTTCTTCAAAGAAACAGAACCAGTAGGAGATTTTTTATGTGTGTGCATGTGTGTGTGCATGTGTGTGTGTGTGTGTGTGTGTGTGTATCATAAAATGAGGAATTGGCTCATGTAATTATAGAGGCTGAAAAGTTTCATGATCTGCCACCTGCACACTGGAGACCCAGGAAAGCCAGTAGTGTAATTCCAGTCTAAGTCCAAAGGCCTGAGAACCAGGGGAGTCAATGGGGTAAATCCCATTCCAAGGACAGAAGACTGATATCCTAGCTCAAGCAGGCAGGAAGGGGACAAATCCTCCCTTACTCTACTTTCTGTTCTACTCAGACCCTCAGCTGATTGGATGTTGTCCACCTACACTGGGGAGGGCCATCTACTTTACTGAGTTCACCAATTCAAATGCCAAGTTCATCTGGAAAGACTCTCACAAACATACTCAGAAATGATACTTAACCTGGCACCCTGTGCCCCAGTCAAAATGACACATAAATTAACCATCATCGCAGGCTGGGATAACTGGACGATGCCACATGGAGGGTTCTTTTTAATAATAATGACAAGGTTAGCCACTGTAACCACATGAAGGATAATATTCACCTGCAACAACCTGTACTGTCCTGTTTGTTCATGGAGATTAATTCCATTGATTCTAGTATAGGAATAACCACCTAGAATGGCAGACTGGGAAAGCCTATAAGGTTTTCAGAGCTCATCTAATCTTATCTTACCCTCTCCTTTTGTGAACAGGAAAACTTAGACTCCAAGAGGTTTAGTAATCTGCCCAAGGTCTCAGAACCATTTAACGCCAGAGCCAAAGCAAAAACTCAAATCTCCAAGTTCCTTATCTAGGATCTTCTCTGTAATTTTCCCCTCATAGCTTGGCCTTTTGAAAAACTGAAGTAAAATTAAACCAATGAAACTAGTTATCACAGAGTTTCCCAACAGCAGAAAATTTCATACTCATAAATAATTATATGAAAATCTAACAATGATAACTTGTTACAATATTTCCAAGAAATACCTACAAATACCACAGTATATATGATTTGCACACATTCTCAATCTGTTTTAAATTATGGCCTTGCATTTTCTATGAATACTTATAATTTAATAGCTTTAACCTTATTTAGAAAAAACACACTATCATATCTTAAAATGTAAAGCCAATGAGCCGCACAAAGAAATATCTTTCCTCCAGAAGAACTTTGCAATTCAAGATAGCATGTGAGTGTGCACGCACTTGCACACACACACACACACACACACACACACACACATATACACACACACAAGCAGATTTCCCTAATTTCCCTAAAGAAAAAGTATTCATGAGTCGGGGGACTATTTTTGCTAATAAAGAAAGCTCTCTTTTAAAATGTTCACACAGCTCTACCAGGACTCCTTGACGTCTCAGTAATATCTACAATGACCAAATCTATAATATTTTATAATCTTGGTGCAGGTCATGATGCCATATACTCTGCTCTTCTACAAGATTCACTACGACGCCAGGAGCAGCTTAATACAAGTTTACAGAACAAGGCTATTGTTACTAAAGAGAGGCTTCATTTTTTTCCCTGTGGTAAGGAAACTTTGTAGTAACCAGGTCAAAATATATTTTTGATTTTAAGAATCAATTGGAACATTCCAAGAAATACTTATGATATCTCAAAGAATAATTTAGAGTTGTGTTAACTCCACAGTACTTTGTCTCCTCAGGACAGGGATTCTCAAATTTACATGTGAAAAAATAGTATATAGATATAATGACCACTGGAAACTATGTTAGGCCATATGGTATCTATGAAATTTCGTTTTGGGAAACATCAGGTATCTATGATTTGGGTGACTCAGGAAAACAATAATTTAAAAATGTGTATCGTGTAAATTTCACAATGTTCTCCAAGTCACACAGGTGGAGAGAGGCTTAGGAGTCAATCTGTGTCCCTGAGTCTGTGTTCTTCTCTGCAATGCTAACTCTGATTATGGGATGGCTATGATGAAGGCTCAAGAAAGATTAAGAAACCCCAGAAGGATTCTTGTTGGAAAAGTGCATCAGCAGAATGACTTGGCTATGGAGAGAGTTTTAACAGTTCTTCAAATCCAATATGCATTTGACCTTAATACACACATGTAATCTCTAAATTGCTGAGGTCAAACATTGCAAGAACCCCAAAGGTGGCAAAAGAGTTATTCCAGCAAATGTGACAGTGAATCATGTGATTAAAGCAGAGAAATAGAATATATTTGGTTGTTATCATTGTCCTAGGTAGGTTAGCTCAGAAGGATACCCACTGTGAACTTAATTGTGTCCCCCAAAAATTCATATGTTGAAGCCCTACCACCCCCAGTGTATTGGTGATGGGACTTTAAGAAGGTAATTAAGGTTAAATGAAGTCATAAGGATGGGGTCCTAATCTGATAGACTGGCAGCCTTAAAAGATGAAGAAGAGAGATCTCTCTTCAGGAGCACACACCAAGGTAAGGCCATGTGAGCATACGGTGAGTAGGTGGCCGTCTATAAACCAGGAAAAGAGCCCTCACCGGAACTCAACCATGCTGGCACCCTGATCTTGGACTTCCAAGCCTCCAGAACCATGAGCAAATAAATCTATGTTGTTTAAGCCACCCTGTCTATTGCATTTTGTTATGGCAGACCAAGCAGACTAAGACACCACGAGAAAGATGTACTAGGGAGATTCGAGTGTTGAAACAAAGTTTGCATTGTGTGCAGCACAGAATCCCCAAGTCCAGAGTTAGAGCAAGGGTTAGATGACACCAGGGATCAAAATTCAAGAAAATTCTGAAACTGTGGATAGAGCAGAGTCATTAGCTAAGCAGGATCAAATCAATATTTAGCATAGCAAGTAAGAATTTAAGCTTCGAAATTAACTAGGTTAACGTCCTTCTCTACGTTCTACAAGTTGTAAGATTTCAAATGTTACTTAACTCTGTCATTCTAACTCCAGTACTTTACTATTACTCTTACAATAGAGATAATAATGCCTTTATCACATAGCTGTTGTGAGGGTTAAATGATGAGATATTAAATTATTAGTATTTGGCACAATGTCTGGTATAGGCTAACATCTCAGTGAATTGGTACCTATATACAGCTGCCTAAGTTAGAGAACTTGAGATCTGAACTACATTCATTTATTCATACACCAAATATTTATTGCATGCGTACTATCTGCCACACAAGATTTTAGGTGCTAAAGATAGAGCAGTGATCAAAACAGGAAAAAAAGAACAAACTACCTCCATGGAGCTTACATTCTGGAGTTATAAGGCTAATGACAAAAACCAGGTGTTGGCAGGCTCTCAGCCGTGTCCCACATCTCCGAAGGTCTTGCTCTGGGCAATTCATACAGTCCCTGGCTGGGAGTGGCTAAATACGTAAAAAAAGAGTCAAAATGTATGCTGTCAAAAAACTAGTTTGTTACATATATGGTAAATATTAATCATTTCTTTTTTAAAAAATGCATGAAGGACTCCTGTTTGACATAGATTTTGTAAAAAGCTGCTTATCACCTTATTCTCTAAAAGCCTTTCTTCTCCTCATCTCTCCCTTTTAAAAAGATACGATTTATGGCCAGCGCGGTGGCTCACGCCTGTAATCCTAGCACTCTGGGAGACTGAGGCAGGCGGATTGCTTGAGCTCAGGAGTTCAAGACCAGCCTGAGCAAGAGCGAGACCCCATCTCTACTAAAAATAGAAAAAATTAGCTGGGCATGGAGGCGCATGCCTGTAGTCCCAGCTACCCTTGAGGCTGAGGCAGAAGGATCGCTTGAGCCCAGGAGTTTGAGGTTGCTGTGAGCTAGGCTGATGCCACAGCGCTCTAGCCCAGGCAACAGAGTGAGACTCTATCTCAAAAAAAAAAAAAAGATATGCTTTGTATAAAGACAGCTTCCCTAGTCTAAAAATAAGTACACCTTGATCTATCCATTGCCCTATAATGTTTTATTTGCTTTCCTGAACCTTGTCTCCAAAGGGTTTCAGCCTGACAAAAAGGAAAACAGATGTTAAAACACATTGGAAAATTAAAACCTCAAAAGTGTCACATTTCTGAAAGAGCCCTGTCCCGTTGCATGCTCCATTTCTTAACCTTCATGAAAATCTGTACGGGGCAGCTGCAGGAACCTTCTAGTGTTGCTGTGTGTGGGTTTTCCCTTGTCACCATCCATCTTTACCTCTCGATTCAGAAGGCAAGTTAAACTAGTGGACTCTTGCCACATAAATTATTGGAGAGTAGATTTTGCTTTGTTTTGTGGCCATTTACTATGTTCTTTGTGGTGTCTGTCATTCTTTTGTCACCCATATGTAGAGCTGATTGGTAAATGGATTTGGTTATGATGAATAAACCATTTTTCACAGCTAAAAATCCATTTACCAAGAGATGTCTCTGTAGTGACAGTGTGGCTTTTCCTTTATTATTTGGGGACAACCTGTGTTCATGCATATAAAATCCAATATTCAAACAGCTAAGGGTGATAAAGATGGCAAATTATATATGTAGATTTTACCTCAAAAAAATGCTTGTCAGGGAAAAAAAGAATAGCTAAGGGAAGCACTGGTATCAGCTGCTTATATTTAAATAAAAGAACGCAAAAAAGTAAGAATAAGTATTTTTGCAAAACGTTAATGAATAAGCAATTGTGGTAAATAAATAACCACTAGAAACAATGCTGAAAGCAAACTGGGCTTAATCCGGAATTTTTTCATGTTTAAACAAAATTGTGGATTTCTCTTTCTCTTCCCATATAAATGCATAAATGGGCTACGTTTTGCCCAGCTACAGAAAAGCATTCTTATTTCAGTTAATTTCCTTCTTTTAGGTTTGCCATACGGATCATGGAAAAAGTATGATTTTTTACAAAGTTTGTTGCTTTTAATATACATTTATACATTTAAAGTGCCAAATAAATATAGCCTTTCAAATAGCAAACTCTTACAAAAAGAAATACTTCCTTTATAACTAGAACACCTCTCACAGGACTAAATCCTTTGTTAGTAAGATAAATTCTAGAAATGGATTTCAGAGTAAAGACCTCAGTGTTTGTTTTTATTCTTGTGAAACCAATAAAGTGCTGACAAGGAGTGCTCTAATGTGCCACCATAGTTTAAAAATACGGTACATTTAAGAGTGTTCTTTATTGCCTTTGAGGGTTGGATGTTGCTAACTTCAACCACGCTGCCAGGGAACACGATGCTTTGCAGTAGCGGCAGCAGGGTGGTTGGATTCGTTTGAGCCCCACCTGAATATTATACAAATGCTTTAAAAATGTCAAACCTTTAGGAATACTGGAGCAATTATAATACCGTGGCATTATGTTCCCATAGGTTTAAGTCTGAAATATATGAAATTTAAAAGAGGAAAAGGTGTGGATACGAAGATATGTGCTTCCATTGCTCTTCATATCATATTATTTCCTATCAAATTGCAACCCCACGTCAAAAGGCTTACTTATCTCAAGTGCTATTCTTATGGATAATAAATGTAAACATTATTTTGATACCTACTCGCTTCCTTGAATCTGGATGTTAAAATGTATGATAACTTAACACTCAAACTACAGAACTGCATTACAGTTCTGAGGACAGGAGCGGGAGAGGGGTAGGAAAATACAACTCAACTTTCAAGCCCTGGTGAAGGATTAAGCTTGTGAGGGAAATGCAGTCTGCACAGATGCCTGAACATAGGAAATGGGTGGGGAGTTTGTCACCAAATCACGGAGCAAAAGAAGGCTTGAGAGCAGTTTTCCCAGTTCTGGCTGCACAATAGAATCACCTGGGGAACAGACCAATTCTTGGCAGTGACTAGCATCTAAGTTGAGACTGCAGAAAGAATTGGTATATAGGACATAAAAATAGATTTATATCCCAGCGTGTTTCTCTATACTTTTTAAAATACCTACACTGCATATTTTCAGTAATTATGCCTTTCCTTGTTTGGGGGGTGGTGACTTGGGGAAAGGGGGTAGTTTTTTTATCATTTACCCGGAGTGGGCATTCAGTAAGTGCTTTGATGCCGACCTGACTCCATGTCCAGTCGCAGCCCTGTGGAGTTGTGTTGAACGGTGACTGTACCTGCGAGTAGACGTGCATGTATACCTGAGACTCCATGTGAATGAAAAGCAAGACTGGCTCTTTCGAAAATGTTTGCTTGGTTCTGATTAAAGATAAAAATAAAAACTGTAAGTTTCCACAAATGATACAAATGGCTTTTTCTTACAAGGTACCCGTTTATATTTTCAACAGCATTTGTCTTTCTTGAGAAAGTCCTTCATTCAAGGACTGGATTGCAACCATGGATCATTTATGTATAATTTGGTAGATGATAGACATTTGAAATTACTGTGACAGGTGTTTTCACATTGTTTCTGCTGATCTGAGAAAAAAAGCGCATTGCCAGAAAAGAGTGTGGAGAACTTAAATCCCTCAGAATCAATTTGAAGCACCCTTTTGAAATGAGAATTGCTATAAAGAAGCATTTTGGAAAGGGGTGGGCGTGGGGAGAACAGTTCTTGAGATGAAAATACAGTTCAGTAAAACAAATTTATTTCTCTGATGGAGGCTATATATACTGTGCTTTAATTTATTCATCATTATTATTGCCCTTGAAATTGTTTCTTGCTACCATTCACATGACAGCCTTAGGAAGCTCCAAAGAGAGCCAATGAAAACAACTCCATGTGTGTTCCTAGAGAAATATTTCAATATATTTCAAAACAGGAAATGAGTGTACTAAAGAGACAAAGAAATACTGAAGGCTGAAGACTACAAAATACAGAAAGGGAATCCCTCCTACCTAGAAGGGCCCATCAGGGCCAGCACTAATCTGTAAAACCAGTAGCAGCTGTGTTAAGTAATTTATGTGGAAATAAAAATCGTTTTTATATTACTTTTGCTGTGGAGGATAACATTCCGTAAGCTCATCGTATTTTTAATCTTGACTTAAGAAAAGTACTGCTGTGGCAAGTTTTAAAATAAGAGTTCCACTTATCTCAATGCAAGGAACTCCTCTTCCCTCTGTGTCCTCCCCCAGGTACCCTCCCCCTTAGGCGAAGGCATTAGTGAAATATAGAAGCAGTTATGTCACACTGTTATTTGGGGGTATTCTTAATAAATGGCTCCTGTATTTCAGAGGTGGTCTGAGGAGGTCAGCTAATACAATTTACTTTGATTACTTATTTGAATTTTGGATGCAAAGAACCCTGAACCAATTCCCTGAATTTGTCATAATCATAATTTAGTTATCCGCAGCTGCTTCATTAGATTTAAGGCCCTTTCAAGAGTATATTGATTATTACGGCTCTTCATTATCTAGTAACAATATTCATAAGACGCCCTGTTCTCCAGCTCCATTTCCCTTACCCACTAAGGGCACTAGTTTCAAATTTTCTCCTTTTCTAGTCACAGCATCCCCTTAACAGTTCTCAGAGTATAGTGACACAGCAGTATAAAGCAAGACCCTCAGCTACTTCAGGAGTCATATGTTGGTCTCTATAAATCCTTCCTGCCCCTTTCAGTCCACCCTTGCTACCGTGAGAAATCTGTGTCTTAAACTCAAATCTAAGCATGGCATTCCAGAACTTAACATCCTTCATGGCTCCTATTCTCTACCTAGATCTTTCCTTATAGAGATCCTTTACATTTCGGTGTAAGAGCTTTTTCATATCTCTATAAAGAAACTCTGGCTGAATGAACGAGCAAGGGCAGGTTGGAGTGGGGACAGATGGAGCTGGAGAGCAATCAAGACCTGGCAGGCCATGCAGGGTCACAACCGGGGGAGCCAGAGAGGTCTTGTAAGTGTTGACTTGAGGTACTGTAGGTATCCAAGTGAGGTGTCCCTTAGGCAGAGCCTGCACTACCAATAAATAAAGAATTTGATTTTGAAATTTATGATTTAGTAGATAAGTTTAATTAAGAGGTAGCTGAATTTCTTGAGATTCCCTGGCTAGTTTATTAGAAATTTGTTTGACTTATCTCCTATTACTAATGTATAATTCACTTAGTGCTATATCTGCAACTCTCTTTCTCAACAAATTTCAGAATTACATGCTTAAAAATATTTTATTGAGTTGAGTTTTCCTATTCTAATTGCTCATCTTTAGTTTTTCTGTACTTTTTCAACCGTAAGTTGACATCATTAAAAATGTTGTGGCCTGCCATAAAGAAGTAAAAATCAAAACTATAAAATAGACTATAGCATTACGTTAAAAGAGACAATCCTGTGGAAGTTTAATTCCCCATGCTTGTTAAAAGTTGTTAAAACATTGCTTGCCTTTTTTGAATATAAAATGTGGGCAGGCATGTACTAATATATCAAAAAGTGACACTTCGTCAAAGAAGGCTTTCATGGGAGAATGTTCTGAATAAAATGTTTTCTTTTAAAAAGAGCCCTACCTGTTTAACATTCCAAAGCAAATACAAAAGAACACAAAATGCCTGAACTTACTGCCAGTCACAACCGTTAGTTTCATTTACCCTTTAGTATTTTTTTTTTATATTCCAAAAACTCTTCCTCCAAAAGAATTATCAGTTTTATTCCATGATAACCCCGCCTTGAAGTAAAATAAAAGTAGCTTTGACCCTCCTCAAAATGGATTCTTTTCAGACTTACTAGCACTTCTAATAGCATGTTGATGATATGGTTGGCTATGTCTACCGTTAGGCTCGATGTAATTATATGTGAAGCAACAATTCCCTTATCTATTAGGAACACTTGCTGCAGCTAACTGCATTTCACTGTCTGGCAGATGAAATATAGAATTAAAATCTCAAACTAGTTTCTCAAAGTTTTTTTTTTTTCCCAAGTCATTTTAAAATCTTTTAGCATAAGAGAAGAGGGTAGCCAGAAAGAACGGGAAACCAGACAGTATTTAAAGGCCTTAGCAAGATTAACAAAGCAGATGTGCCTGTATGTCTACCTCTTCCTATTGGTCAAATAGTCCCTCTCTGTCATGATGGCTTTGTAATGGTTCCTTCCAATCCTTGGGCCTTCTAAAGATGTCCACAGTTAAGATAATGGCTGATAGTTGAAATGTTAAAGTGAAAATCAATAAATAATGGCCTTGATCACAATGTAATGTTGTCTTACCTAAATAGGGGAGATATTTGCATCTGTTGCCCACATTCTTTGCAGAGAGCACACCTGAGTCTAGCTCTTGAGTGGGGCTATCATTCATTATTTAGGAACCAAGGAGAATGACTGGAAGAGACAGAAACAAATGCCAGCTGAAGTAATTGAGGTATGGCTCGGCTTAAAGGCATCCTAGAATGCCACATAATAGTACTAGTGTGCAAAGAAGAGAAATATTATGCACAACTTTACTTGAGGTATAAGCTGAGTCTGATTTTATAGCCAGCTTACAGTTAAAATGCTGCCTGTCTGTTAGGAGGGTCATTGGTGGTACTGGGGGTGGAGGTTGTATAAAGATTTGAGATAATGTTAGAGAATGGTGGGGAAAAGTCTCCCCAACCATAACGGTTCATTGGAAAATAGAAAACCCAGGTTTTAATAAAATACTAGAAAATTCCACATATATTGGTGTGAGAGAATACTAAGATTGGAACAACAGATTTTAGTTACTAATACTCAAGCCAAATGTATTACCTTTGCTTTTTAACTCACAGTCTTACCACAAGGGAGAACTATGTTGCTGTTGTTATTGTAGTAGTGGTGGGGGTGGTGGAGGAGGAGGTGATGGTGGTTGCAAACATTTCACAATGGAGACTGCCTTCTCTAGCCCTCTCATTTGGGAGCTGGGGTCAGTGAGGTACGGAGATGCGGATTAAAGCTTTCCATCCTGCCTCTACCACTTTCTAATTATACATACAAATTACATATGCCTTAGACTCTCCAAGCCTCACTTTGTTCATCTGTAAAATGGGCCTAATATCACTTCATTACTCATTTAGTTCAGCATCTAATAAATATTCAGTACCTAATGAATGGTAGCAATCATCATTAATAGACAAATGTGCACAGCTCAGCAGTTTTGCTCCCCAAGCACAATAAGAACATTCACGGGTGTAGTTTCTCACTGCACCAGGAAACCCCTTCCGCATGACTCTGGGAGTGTTTTAGAATATCCTCAGATCCTATAGACCAGGAAACTCTGTTCTGCATCACTATGCACTCTCTTGGTTTCTATATAAAGAGATCATGCTGTTTGTTTCAATACAAGTTAAAATCAGAACTTTTACTTGAAAACACTTTCTGGTTACATTATTGGACTGACTCACAAAAAATTGTATTACACTGATTGTTACACACTTACAAATCATTTGCTAACC
Source organism: Propithecus coquereli (assembly GCF_000956105.1). NCBI lineage: Eukaryota > Metazoa > Chordata > Mammalia > Primates > Indriidae > Propithecus > Propithecus coquereli. The sequence goes on along the minus strand of NW_012147745.1, from coordinate 2,239,530 downwards.
CAGTGGTTCCTCCTAAATGTATTAAGGCCAAAATTAACTTCTAAAACTTACACTCCCTTAAAGTTTAAACAATTATATCCTTAGCTATGGACTATTATTTCTGGAAGGTTAAAGTATACATTCTACGTGCAATGGAAATGTCAAGGACATATCAATATTTGATTTCATTACATGTTAGCCATGCCAGAGACCCTGCAGTTGTACCCAATGTAAACAGCTCACTAGGAGTCCACAACTGAAACCAACAAAAGGTGCAAATTGATCCTGATATATTTTAATATTAAAATTTTACAGCACTTTTTGAGCTATTTTGTAAATTAATTAATTTCAAAATGGATGAGACAGTAACTTTGAACTTTAGCTAATTATGTTTGAATTAAAAATAAGCATTTAAAACAACCATTTTAATTAAATGCAAGGCTCAGGCAACTAATCATTACAAGTGGAATTGGTAACTTGAGATTTATCATTCTGAAACCACTTGTACCACATTTCTAATGAGTTCTTTCCTCTACTTAAATGAAAGACTAAATTTATCTCCCCAATGTGGCAGCTTGTAAAAGATAACCCTTTCTCGGGTCATGGTTGTCAATTTGATGTTGAATCAGAGCAAAAAAAAAATTGTTTTACTGCAGTCTCTTAGATCCAAAACTGTGTTTACTATTTACTAACCCATTTCCAACTTACAGTATTTTAGTTCTATAAACACCAAAGAAAAACCTCAGTAACTGAAATAGCATTTATTACTGCAAAAGAAAATGGTTGTATTTTGCGGGAAAAAAAATATTATTTTTATAGAGGAGACCCTGAGGAAGGGAAATCTAAATAATTTTGTGATTTAATTTTTTAAAAAACTCTATTATAATTTCATGAATAATGAGAATAACACTGCAAAGAACTTCATTTCACAAATTGTGGATATATATACTCTAAACTTTATATTTGTAAGAATATACAGTTTTGTATTTTTTTTAAATCATTGGCTAGTTTTTATAGACCAATTGGAATTATCATCATTTAGCATAAATTCTGACAATAAAATAAATGTTTGTTAATTAAGTGAATAAATTATTCATAAATTTTATAAAACATCTTTAAAAGGGCTCTCTTTTAAAACCATTTTGTTTTTGCTATATCTCACTTTCTACTTTAATCTATTCAGAATAGCTGATAAAGCTGAAGTGCATCTACTCATAGCGTTGAAGGCGGTATGTTTTTCTATTATCTGTTGCTTTCCTATATTTTGGAATTAATACAAATGTTAAGAATCTAAAAGAGAGCACAAGCTCTACCAGCTAAAAGAGAGAAATCTAAAGGCAAGTTGGTTGAGTCTTGGAACTAAATACCTGCAATTACTGATCGTCACATTTTTCTTCTGTTGTAAAAACTGAACTAATTGCAGGTACTACCCTTAGGGGACGAGCTCTACAGTATAATGACTGTTGAGTGTCCTCTTGAGTTTAGCATTTTAATTATTCATAATTATAATGATTTCTGTTTATCTGAGAACTTTGGAGATAATTCTAGTTTATCAAACAAATTGAGAAGCAGAATAGTTGAGGCTTAATTTTGTTTTATTTCATATTGAGGTCAACAGGCCTGTGAATATGCCAGGAAGTTCTCATAAGCAATAGAGCCAGCTTTCTGGCTAATAGGTGGGCACAATTGATGTGTGTCACGTCCTGAAATAACTGGATGCACTTTCTTCTACTCATTCTCTGATTTCTCTAGAACTACGTGGACAATATTGGGCTTGTGAGGTGAAGAATTGACAAGGACTCGACTGGAACAATTGGAAATAATTTGTGAAAGTTTGTTAGTGAGAGAAGAGATATAGTAGATTCAGTAGCTGGCTATTAGCCAAGTGTATAAATTTTTAAGGACTTTACTTTTTCTTGAAAGAGGTTGTGTGTGTGTGTGTTTGTGTTTGCTTAGTTCCCCAAATGTATTTACATACAGTGGACCCAAGTAAAAGATGGATTTCTGGGCCATTTTGGACCACAATAATCTTTGTATCTGTATCTACTATTACTAAATATATATTAGTGATAATGATGTATTTGGTTCCTACAATCTATTTAGATGTCATGTACACTCTTAATAGTAGCCTGAAATAGTGATTAAATATTACTTTTAAAAAAGAATTTGGCATTACAATTTGTTGTATTTTTCCCATCTTTTTTTTTATCCCTCTAATATAGTGCTTTAGTTTCAGAGACAAATTTGTCCTCTGTAACTAGAGAATTGCTCAAGTCTCCTGGTAATCTATATTCAACTTAGAAAGAAATAGCAACTGCTTAGTATATTCAAGTAGTAGCAAAAGTAAGAATGATTGATGTGGATAATCATCTTATGGTTGTCAAAAGGTCAGTCTGGAGATACACAATACAAAGCATTTTTAAGGAGAATAAATTCAACCCCTATCACCTAAAATCTTTAGCAGCCAGATCAGAAACAAGGTTCTGTCATAAGAACATTATTTAAAAGTACATGTGGGTAACTCCCAATTTACAAGCCCATCTCTGATCCAGGAGAATTAACAGTTACATATTCCAGGGTTAAGCTCAAATGTGATTTCTGCTCTTCATCAGCAAATTGCTTAATAAAAGGGAATGGAAGTACTATGAATAAAAGAAAAATGTTCTTATCAACCACAATATACTTCTCCTTCCCACAACAAATCTTTAACCACAGACACTAAGGAGCGGCAAAAACAAACAAACAAAAAGACTAATTGGAAAATGATCTTGCCTCCATGTCCACCCCCAGGTGCTAACAAGCAGGGAACAAACCGAAAGGACAGCCAGGAGGTGAGGAGAGGCCATGGAATATCCACCAACAAGATAATCATCGCTGGAATCACTGGGAAGTGTCTGAATGTAGGTATGTGTCCTGAAGGCTGTGTGCTCTTGCTATCCATTATCTAACTCCCTGCTTTCATCCATGCCATATACCTGCTGTCCCGTCAGTCACAGCCACTCAGAAACCCCTGGGACCCTCCAGCAGGAGGTCTTCTCTCCTGTCTCGGGCTTTTGAAACATTCTACAAAATAGCTTTGCACTGCCTCCTGCTCTCGTCTCAGTGTTCCCATGTAGAAACCTTCCTCCTCGGTGAAATGAATTCTTATTTTCTGGAACACAGAAATGCTTTATCTTTGCTGTCCCCACTATCTGAAATAACTTCCCCAACTCATCTTTGCTGGTTTCAGTTCTGTTTACTCTTCAAGACCAAAGTCAAGTTCCACCTGCCTTATAAAAATCTTGCTGATTTCTCCATTCCCATTATTTCCTTCCTTCCAAATGTCTACAGAACTGTGGTTATACTCCTCCTCTGAAAATTGTTTGACAAGTTCTATCATGCATTGCTTTTTATCACCATATGCATATGTCTCAGCGTAACTGCTGTTTATTTCTGGAAAAGACAGGATCTGTTGTGTTCTTGTATATACCAGGAACCCAAGGGGAAGGAAACAAGCATGTGATGAGCTGCTGAGGCAGAGTGAGCAGCACAGAGAGGTGGTTCAGAGCACAGACTCTGGAGCCAGAGTGCTTGAGTTTGAGTTCCTGCTTAGCCAGTGATTAGCTGGCTGGCCTTCGCAAGGTTTTTTGTTAAAACTTTGTATGCCTTATTTTCCTCATCTCCAAAATAGGGATAATAAAACTATCCATCTCATTGGGTTGTGATTAAATGAGTTAATAAATGAAAAGAGGAGTAGAATAGTATCTAATACATATTAAACACTCAAGAATGATTACCTATATTCATCACTGTATATACAGTAACAATCCATCTCAATTGATTTTCTCAATAAGGCCATGAAATAGGTGGCATTGTCCCCATTCTCAAAACAGGACCACTATTGCTCTGAAAGGTCAAATCTGTGCCTAAAATTGCTAAAGAAGGCAGAATCAGAACTGACCTTAAACCCTAGACATTTCATTCCAAACGTTGCCTCACACACAGGTGCCCAGTGACTGGTTGTTATTGATAATGATGAAATTTATTCTCCTCTATTCTTATAGTTTTAAACAAAATTGTGCTAAAATTTCACTAGGTCCAACATTTTAAAAATATTTTGAATGTGAAATGTTTTTAGTTGACTATAAATACCTTTTTTATTGGCTAATCCAAATGGGGTGGAGTCATAACTACTTTTTTTTTGTCTGATTTAGAGGCTAAAATTGAACTCAACAAGTATTTCTGTTCTGGGGCACTGAATGAAAATGAAGGATAAAATGCCAAAGACTATTCCTACCCTAGGCTATTTTATAATCTAAATGACTCAAGTAATGGAAACACAGCAGAAACACCTACCACCTTTCTGACATCTCATTCCCTGGTTCACTGTGAGATTGGCCCTTCTCCCTACCCTCCCTCCTTCACCCCCTGTAATAGTGTAGGCTGGATACAGTGTCACTGGCTACAAAAATAACACTTTTGGATGTGGTGAAATACGCCATTTTAGAGTAAACTATAAAATTTATGTGACGTAGTTTTAAAATTGTTTGATTCTACTTGAAATTATTTTGGAGACTTTACAGAAAGTTCTGTTAAACATGACATCCTAGACACTCTTGGAATCTCTTCATTGTCTAGGAAATCACCGGCAAGTCTTGTTCTTGTCACTTGCAAAATTCGTGGGCTGCTACTACTTCATTTGTACATCTGCAGCACTTAGCACTGTGCTGGGATGTGGTAGCTGACTGATAAATTCATGGTTAAATTAAATTTTGCCACCGTATATAATACATTAAGTATCGTGTGCTCCTCTGACCTACAACTGAATTCCAGAGTGACTTCAGAGACTCTCAGTAGACCTAAGGGAACTGCCTTTAGGTGAAGCATCGCCAAGAGTGGGGACTGGAAAGACTAACAGTTTTGAACACTTAACCTTATTCTAGGATTTTGACTTTACACATATCATGTCATTTAATCCTCAAAATAATCCTAATTAGTAGGCATTTTCATCCTCATTTACCAACAGGGAAGCTAGAATTCAGAGAGTTTAATATATTTAAAAATCACACAGCTGCTGAGAAAGAATTTCTAGTGTCAGTTTAATCCAAAGACCAAACAAACGGTGTAGTAGTAATGGGAGTGAAGTGAGCCCTGGATTCAGGATCCTGAGGCAGGTACACTGTTATGACACTAACTTAAGTGACCTCAGACATATTATATAACGTCCTTGTGCCTCAGTCTGGTCATCTCACATGACATTACTAGGAAGACCAAAATATTGTATTTGTAAAATGGCTTTGAGATGATCAGAGATGCTATAAACATAAATTATAGTTATGAGTCTGGTAAATATAAACATTGAAACATATCACTTTAAAACATGATATAAAATGTAGGCATAATGGCCATAATCACTAAGCCAAGGAGTGGACATAGGACAAAACATTAGACATCAGGACCGTTGCCTATGGAACCATATGCCTTGTATGAGGAATGGTTGTATGGAAAGCTACTCATTCAGAACATTAAGAGAAATACTATCCATACAAGCATGGTTTTAAAAGTATGTGTGCACCCTCCAGAGTCCCTGAAACACCCTCATGGGGATCCAGCCTACTGCTTCTTGAAATAATGTCTTTAACAGTTTTTCAAAAGAATTAATGACACTTCACTTTGTGGCTGATGACTGGTTTTGACCTTGTAGATGTTGAAGGCAAGTAAATGTATTTGATGAGTTATTAAGCACATGGTTCAGTTATTACGGTAGTAAAAACAGCTCAGTCTTATAAAACTATGAGGCGCTTTCTGTTTCTTAGCACTTAATTACATTCCTACTGAGTTTAGATAATAAGTCATTAATCTCAGCATATGACATAGTGCATTTATTTAGATTTAGGAAAGTTACCCATATTTCTTTCTATCCTTTTGTTTATACTTAGGTAAACTTATTTCAAACACAACCTACTAAACTTTTAAAAAATTGTATTTTAACCTGAATGATAACAGGCAGCTTAGCTGATACTTTAAACAGTATTTTAGGAGTCAAGAAGAAGTTAAGAAACCACTTTTATATATCTTTTGTCAAAGCCTGCCTAGGGGAGGCCTCTGCTTCCAAGATCTACTGCTGAGATGGAGAATCTATGATCAATTGCTCAATTTCATCTGGCCAATTTCAACTGTCAAGTATTTCTAAAAATATAGGTCCATGACAGTAACACATTTGACTTTTTTTTAATAGCCTCCTTAGTATTTTCAGTTTATCATTATTGTTAATTATTAAGTATCTTGATGGTAGGATGGATTGTAAGGATAATGATTGCAGTAATATAGCAACAAATGGCTAATTTGGGGTATAGTACTCAGTTATAAAGATATTTTGTAAACTATAAGTCACAATACAGATATTATTTATAAGGATAATTTTTATAATACCAATTAAACATAATTCTGCCAGATAATGAAACATAATAGGGAAAAAATTCCTACCCCTTTTACTTAAAAAGTATTCATGAGCATGTGTTTTCAACACATAGCAGGATGTCTAAGAGAAGACTCATAAGAATTATAATAATATCTGCTATTCATAGAGTGCCTGCTCTATGCTAGACACTTTAAAATAGATCATTCTTAGTTGTCAGAACATTCCTGCAAGGAGATTTTTTTTCATCATCTTATACAGCTGAGGAAATCAGGGCTCAGATAGGTTAATAAATAGGTAAACTAAAAAATGATACAGCCACAATTCAAACCCAGATCTTTTAGGCTCCTCTGTCCATTCTCTTTAACTATGAGGAAGGCCAGGAGACAATGAATATAAAAGAAAAACTCTCAAATAAAAACAGTAATAATAGCTACCATTTATTAATGTGCCAGGTACTGGGTTAGGTAGCCTAAGGGACTTAAATCAATTATCCTAATAAACAGCTTGATTGTGTTCCTTCCTTTCACGTTTTTCAAATGAATTGGAAATTACTATTCCCCTTTGCCTTATGAGAAATTTAAGGTTCAAAAATATTGAATAACTGATATGAAATGGCTCACCTGCTAAGGAGCAGAACCAAGTTGCCAATTCAGGTCTTGTCAAGTTCTAAAATGCATGTTATTTCTGTTAGTGAATACCATAAGCTAAAATATATGTCTGATTTGTAAAAGAAAGACTCTGAACTACTACATGTTTATCTTTTTTCTTTTAAATTATTCTCAGAATTATTTCAGGTTTATTTAAAAATTACTGAGTAGTAAGGAATTTCAGAAAATTAATATTAGTTCAGTGACTATGTACTAGTTTGTGTTTATTTTAATACTTCCCATGTTGACCTTAAAGTTAGATTTTTCACATTATAAGTCCTGTGTGCTTAGCTTTTATTTCATAATCAAGAATTTCACTAAAAACTTAAAAATGAAAGCAAATTTATTAAACTCAGGGAAACTGCCTCACATACAAAAACTCCTGTTATGAAATACCACAAGTTACAAACACAACTGAGTAGGTTTCATCCTAATCATATAAGAAGGCTAGAGCAGCATTCATTAAACAAGTGTCTATTGATTGCCGACTCTTTTCATAACTTTCTACTGGGGACATTGGCATATTCTTATTATGTTCTTACATCATATTCTTATTACTCAAAACTCCCTGCCCTCAAAGAGCTTTACCAATTAAGTAGGGAGAAAAGATGGGGTAACCATTAATCAACAAAAGCCAAAGTTAAGTAATATAGCAACTGTGAAATAAATCATGCTTTTAAAAAAAAAGAATGCTTCAACTTCATGGCTGGAGGTGTTGACTATAGGCTGAAGTAGTCACAAAAGCCTCACAGAAGGAAGGCAAGTGGATTGGCAGAGAGGATGGACAGCACTAGCCAGGAAGACACGTATGGTGGAGGTAGCCAGACAGCAAATACAGGTATCGCCCTGAAGGTTTGTGTAGAGGAAGGAACTGGATAAGGCAAGACTGGAAAAGGACGGGAGGCCAGATAGCCAAAGGCTTTGATTCTAGCTAAAGACTGGCCTTTGGCCTTCAGGTGATGGGGAGACACTGCACATTTTTGAGAAGGGGAGTGACATAATTAAAATTGTGCGTTAAAAAAGATAAATTTGGCAGGACTAGGCAGGATGGATTGGTGGGAATAGGGCAGAAGCAAAGAAACTGCTGCAATAATTCAGGTATAAGGTGATGAGGTTCTGGACAGAAGTGACAACAGAAATAGAAGGAAAGAAATAAATGTAAGAGATGACTCAGAGGAAGACACAACAGAAGGAGAAGACTAGATATGGGAGGGGAAAACACAAAATACACTGATTTTAAATCCTATTTGGGAACTTTCATAGTTTACAAAGTGCATAGAGTTTATGAGACATCATAAACAATATTTGTGGTCCCAGATGCAATTGGATTCAAGGAGGATCTTCCTTTTACTCACTGTAGCATGTCTTTTAGCAAAATATACAGGAAACTCCTTCATTTTAAGAGGTAATAAATTCTATTATAAAAATTACTGAGAGAATAATTTTATCTTTATGTCAAAATAATAATAGTAATAATAATTTCAGTTACAGGATGTCAGCACAATTAGATGAAAATTCAACTAAATGATTATGTTTCATTTACCTCCAAAATTCCAATTTATTAGTTTAGCTGTTGTTTAGCTGTTTTTCTACCAAACTGACTTTTAAAACTGTGAATTAAGCCTAAAGTATATTATTTTAACAAATATATTGATACAATTCTCCAGTATCTTGGGGTTTTTTTAGTGCCTTCTTCTCAGGATTGATTCCATTGTCTTCAAAATGTCTTCGTATAATAATTATTATACTTTACAGATGGAAAAAATGGAGCCATAGATAAATTGAATTAATGATTTATCCATGGCTGTGAGCTGTGTGAGAGCTCAAGAATCTTTCTCTCTCTCCTGTGGGTCCAATAGACTACATAGATAAAATAGGATTTGAAAACAAGCAATATTCTTTTTAACTGTTTATGTTTAGTAAAAATATTGTGTGCCAGGCAAATGCAATCTTCTTCCTCAACATATAAACACAACACACATACACATACACACACACACACACACACACACACACACACACTTCTTAGCATTACTATGATATATCTATCAGTTACTTCAGAAAGCAAGTGTCATTTTAGTATTACTTAGCTGCTGTTTTTAATGCATCAAGTAAAACATATTGTGGCTTCTAATATTAATTCATTACCCACTTAGCATTGTTAAAAATATTTATGATCTAGTATAGAGCAAAACATATTGTTATCCATTTTCCCCAGCTTTGATATGAAAGCATTCTTCAGCTGTTTCCTAAGGAGGAATGTTGTCAAAGTTTGATGGTAATTTATGTTGTCAGTCCATTAAGTTGATTTTATGGCAGCCAACACAACTATTGTCCATTTATGAGAAACCCGAGGACCACTCTAGGTCTTCGCAAAGGCCGTTTGATACCTGCCCTCTCATATGGCTGACCTTGAGGGGAGTTGAGTTTGGTAATTTATGGCAAACACCATCTAGGAAGACCCATTTGCAAGATTCACTGTCATTTAGTGCTAAATGATCATTGCTGAGTCCAGAGACAATCTGAGTTCCTGACAGAGCAATCCCATAAAAAATATTGCCTACCCACCCAGGTGTCCTTTCCAATTATCTGGAGTAGAAATTAATACTTTTAAAAGCTGCTAGTTTTTGAAAGGTTATTACAATTTATTCCAGCGGTTTCTTTTGCACATTATGATGAATTAGTTTATTACGCCATTATTTTCCTTGTCAGCTTTTTAGAAGATTGAACCATAATGTTGAAACATTAGTGTGAATGGCAAACATACTATTTTACAGCTGAGTAATATATTTCTTTGAGAAAAATGTGCTCAGTTTTTAATAACAGGTAATTTTATGTTTATGTTCCCTAATGCTGTTGTCAAGTATTATTTATTTCTGTTTGGTAAGAACTGGAGAACTTTCTTTTAAAATGTTAATGGTGGTTTAGACAGATTTTAGAGTCATAGTAAAAATATATTACTGAAAAGCAGAAAATATAAATTGTAAGTGTTTTGCCCTGAAAGCTAATATTTTTTAAGGTCTTCAAGACACCAATTTAATATATAGTTACTTCCAAGGAGAATAATACTTCTGTCTTAATATTTTCTCTAAATGTAGTGTGGGGGCATTTTTCATTCATTTTTCTAAAGTCTTAATGACTTTCACATTTTTTTTTTTTTATCTTCAATGATCTTAAACTTCTTTATCTTAAATGATTTGCGGCTTCATAAGTCGTTTGGAGGTATGCTGTGAAATAATATTAATTAGTACTTTGATAGAGATTTCTTTTTTTTTTCAGAGTCACAGTTCTCTATTACATGTGTACTAAGATAGTAAGAAAATATAAATAATATCCTATTTAACCAGGTACAAAGAATTAATCATTGTGCCTCCATATGACAAAGATTGATTAGAAGTACTCTAAAGAGTACTCAGTACACTATATTAATTGATATAGCAAGTATGTTCGAACGCCTGTTACATGCCAGGCATTATACAACTGTGTGGAGTTGGGGCATATCCATATAAACATTTTAAAAATTCAAGCTTCTTATTTCTGTTTTTATTAATTTTATTCCTACAGTTTTTTAAAAAAGTAATAATACAACTGTACAAAATTCTGAATCTTACGTAAACTGAGCATATAGGCAAATTCAGTAACACTTTAGAAGTTTTACATTTGCTACCCCCAATCCAACAAGTGCCTGCCAAAGGAAATATTGTTTTTTGTTTTCTCATCAAATACTTTTGTTTCTTTAGCAAATGTTTTCAGTATTGAAGTATTTATTTTTGTTGATATGACTGAAGCAAATGTTAGTTTTAGCAGAATTAAGATTCAAAACATTATGTACATTTTTCCCATTATGTCAGAAAATTTCTTGATAATATATTAGGCTTATAAGGTGAATGTCAAAGTTTCTTTTTTGGGGGGAAGGTAGGGGTAAAGTTTTTACTGAAATATAACACACATACAGAAAAATGCACACATCATAAGTTTCTGGCTCACTGGACTTTCACAAAGTGAGCACACCTGTATAAACTAGCACCTGGATCAAGAAACAGACATCACCACGAGCATCCCAAGAAACACGCTGTGTTTCCTTCCAGCTGTCACCTCCCAGTGCTAGTAACCACTCTCCTGACTTATGACATCATCAATTAGATTAGGCTGTTTTGTGAACTTTATATAAATATAATCATGACTTCTTTTCCTCAGTATAGTAATTTTGAGATTCATCCACATGGTGTAGTATGTGGCTGTATTTTGTTCTCATTGCTGCATGGTGTATTCCATTGTTTAAATGTATCTTATTTTACACAGGTGTGTACAGCCTACTGTAGTGGAAGTTTTGTGTTATGGTAAGCCTGTTTCCATTTTGTTACACGCTAGCCAAGATAGAATACATTAGATGAAATGTGAAGATCTTGTTCAATCTGAAACTCCCATTTCCCCCCCCTTTTTTCTTTTTTTTCACTTAAACATTTTTATGATGATTTAGGATGGAAGTTGTTCTCTGTCAGTTAATGTTTGTTCCAATCTTTTCAACTGTTCATATCTACTTTATAACATCCACTGTACTAATCCTTCTTCAGGATGGGGTGCGGGGTGGTAACACAGTTTAGTTATGCCTTCAAGATAAAGTCTTAGTGAAAAATAAATAAATGTTCTTTAGTTATAAAATAAATAAATGAATAAATAAATCATATTTTATTTACGCGGTCTACTGTTAATGATCACTGGGTTGATTCTAGTTTGGGGTTGTTGCAAAAAAATGCTGCTTATGAGCATTATCATATATGTCTTTGGAGAAATATGAAAACATTTCTGTTGGGTCTATTCCTAAGAGTGGAATGGCTGGGTCTCAGGACAGATATACATTCAGTTTTCATAGATATGGCCAACCAGTTTTCATGAATCCAGGTAACCTCTTACAGTTACTAGTTATATTGCTTTGGGCTTCAGGCTTAGAAATAACTTGGAAGAATTGAGTAAATCCTTTCTAGATTTCTCTCAGGCTTATAATTCTGTAATTCAGTACTTGTTTACAGTGGAGAGTATTGGCATAGACTTCAACAAAAGGCAGATAATGAGAATCTGCTGTTTGGTTTTCCATTATATTTCTCCATTTGCATTCGCATCTGGATTTGACTGTTAATGAACTTAAGCATTCACATTTTTATGCTAAATAATGAAATTACAGTATCTGATGCAGGAAAGCTGGAAAGTTTTATAGCTTGCCCAGTCATATGCTTTCATGTAATACTGGTGGTAGAAACTAGCCAGCAGTATTTTTACTGGAGTAGAACAGGGATTGTATATAATACTATATATAATATAGTATATAATACTTCCCTCATGGTATTTTGCAAAGAACAATTCCTTGATACATTTTTGGTGAACACATTTATCTATTTTGCTGAATAGTTTTTATGGGCTTTGAGCATTGCATAGAATCCTGGCTCTACCAACAGACTTTGGCCAAATTATTCATCTCCCCTTAGCCTTATTTTTGTCATCTATTATGTGGAGAAAATAATAGTCCCTGTCTCACAGATCACTGTTAGAACAAAATGACACAGCACACGTAAAGCACTTTGCACATTTAATAATAATAAACAAAGTCTACACATGATAAATACTCAATAAACTGGTGGTATTATTGTTGTTCTTCAGTTTTAAGGAGAGTATTCTTCCAACCTCTGTCTAAAGATAGGAAAGATTCTGCTGCTCATAATTTAGAGAGAGACAGACATACTATAAAGTTAATTAGAACTCAACAACTAGATTTTATTCTTCCTTATATTAATTTTTCCACAAACATTTATTGAATACCTGCTACATGGTATGCGCTATGCAAGACATAGGGATTTCACCAAAAGCAGTTCAGACACTGCCCCTGAGCACACAATGCTGTCGAGGCTTACAAGTCCACAAGTAGTTTTAGTGCAGTTAAACCAGGCATGAAGGGAAGGTCTAGCACATTAACTGCCATGTGAGTTGTATTTAACTCATGCTAGTTTTGAGCCCAGGGCCTCCTGAAGCATATGTAATTCACAGGTCTCTTCACCTTGGGAGTTGAGAGAACTATTTTTCAAGTTGCATATAACTCACATACAGAAAGCAATAAAAAAATAACAAATTTTTTATTAAATTAGAAAGGATCATTTTGTTTTCAAAGTTTTTATTCTATTTTTGTAATAAAACACCTTGACCCCAAGGAAAAATTTTTTTTCTAGTGTGGCAGTCAATGTGCTAGACACTATGGTTTTGCACAAGAGAGGCACTTCTCTTCAGGAAGACGTCCTGTGGGAAGTGACAGCTCAACTCACAGCTGATAGATGTGTAGGAGTTAATCCCGTAAGAAAAGGGTAAGCATTCGGGGACAAGAATGCACTAAGCAGGAGAAACAGCATTAGAGGACAGGAAGACTTTCAGAAAGCCTGAAGCTTAGAAGGCTGAGTATGGGGAAAAGAAAAGGAAAGTGTCAGGAAGAAAGAGGTAATGCTAAAAAGGTAAGCAGGGACCAGTCCATTAAGGCCTTGTAGACTGGACTTTTGGATTTTGGACTTTATCCTGAGGGTAATTAGAAGCCATTGAATAGTTTTATTATTTTTAAATTTTTTTATTAAGGTATGGTTGACAAATAAGAATTGTATATATTTTCAGTGTAAAATGTGATGTTTTGATATATGTATACATTGTGAAATGGTTAAATCAAGCTAATTAACATATCTATTATCACATACATATTATTATTTTGTGTGTGAGAATATTAAAGATCTATTCTCTTAGCAATTTTTGCATATAATACATTATTACTAAGTAGTCACCATGCTGTGCAATAAATCTACCAAACTTATTCCTCCTGTCTAATTGAAATTTTACACCTTTTGACCAACATCTCCCCATCCCCCCACCCTGACTCCCAGCCCGCACAGCCACCATTCCACTCAGAGAAGCCATTAAATGGTTTTAAATGTGAGTATTGTGATCAGATGTGCATATTAGAAAGAACAGTGGTGGTGAAAAGTAGAGACTGAGTAAAGCAGAGTAGAGGTAACAGTGGTCCAAATTCAGCTCTCAGCAGTGGGATCGGGGAGGAGAGGATGGATAGAAAGTCTCACACTTTGGAAGTCTGGGATGATACCCATAATTCTAGCTTCAACGATGGGATGGATAGTCATGGTAGTCACTGGAGGAAAGGATGTAAAAGGAAGAGCAGGTCAAAGGTGGAAGACGATGCATTTCACAGGGACATGTTAAGATTAAAGTGTCTGTTATTATCTAAATGCAAACGACTCAAAAGTGTTGAATAAATAGCTTTGAGTTCATGAGAGAAATCTTCGATGAAGATTTTAATAACGTGGTAACTGAAGCAGCCATGGACATAGCACAGGTTGCCTAAGCAGAGCTTTGAGGGAGAAAAGAGAGACCTAGAACAGCACCCTGAAGAAAAGCCATATTTAAGATATAGCTGGGAGGAGAGGAACCTCAAAAGACACTGAGAAGTAACAGTTACGGAGGTGGCATGCAAATGTGACAAGTATAGTTACCAAGGTGACCAGTGGGAGGAAATCTTTTTAGAAGAAGGGCATGAATGGTGAAGAGTGCAAGATGCTGCCAAGATGTGAAATGAGCTGGGTATTGAGAGTGTAGCCACCAGATTTGTCAAAAAGGGGATCTATGGAAACTGCCAAGCAGAGGCAAACTTGGAGCAAGCCAGGGTACAAATATAAATGGAAACATAACTAAGGGTTGGAATTCCAGGTAAAGGTGATTTCTCAGTAGCTCATTATGTAACTATATTTTTAAGATAGTTACACTATTATCTGCTAAGTACATATCCTTAATCTTAGCATACTTTTAAAATCCATACCACTTTGATCACAATACGGTTTTCATCGCTGTTTTGACATTGACCTTTGAATCATAAAAATATTCTTTAGAAGAATATGAATTTTATGCCCTAATCCAATTGTCAGAAACTTACCTCTTGGTGAACCTCAGCTGAGAATTCTGAAGAAACAGGAATAGGGTGGGGGAGGAGATGCTCTTCGGAGAAATTACTTTTGGAGATTTTTTTGTTAGTGTCAAAAAGAATGTGGAAGCATAGCGTAGAAGAATTCCAAATGGAAGGAAAGTTTCTGTCCTTGCATGGACATATATGCAGAGTCAAGCTCAGAGAGAGAATAGACTCCTTGGAGGAAAAGTCAATGATTCATTATTTTGAGTTAAGAGGCAAAATGTTATAAATCACAAGCTGGAGAAACACAGTTCTGTTTTCCCTGCTCTGTTCCACTGTTGAATATTAATTTTCCTCAGGATTTTTTTTTTTCCTGGTGGCTGTTATTTACAGTATTGTCCACTCAGCCTGGCTCATTCATTTCTACAGGCAGTTTGTGTTGGTGCACCAAGGTGAAAGCATAGCAAATTAGTTTAGGGAGTTGCAGGAACTCCATGTGAAAGCACTGCTTCTATTTCAATCTATAAATGTAGGGTGAGTTTATTATCACATTTCACACCAAGCCCAAGCCAGTTTAGTATGTGACATTGTGTTTAGAAGAGATTTGAAAAGCACAGTGTTTGGGGGAATTTTCCTTTTAAAACCATATCAGGTGGCTTAGGTGTATGATATAATGGGTCCTTTCATGGACTCTTCATCTTCACACAGTGGTTTTGTGGCTTCACGGGTAGAGCTAAGAGCTGGCAGTTTTGTGGAGCAGTTGGCATGGTCTGTGGCAGAGCTACACACTGTCCCCCAACTCCCGCATGGGTCCTCTTCCTCTCAGATTGAGCATGTGGACCAGGCACTGGGCTGAGGACTTAAATATACTCTCTTCTCATTTAATCTCCATCAGAACCATGAGGTCAACCCTATAATTCTATCTATTTTACAGACAAGGAAAGTCAGAATCTGAGAAATTAAGTAATTTGTCTAAGTACACACCTAGTAAGTAAGACCTGGATGCAAACCCAGATTTTTTTCACAGTGGACTAGTGGAACTAAAGAGTAGAGTGTTTGTCTTTTCTTTCCTTTTTTCCTAAGTTTTGAATACAGTCCACTGGCTTGGCTAACACAAGACTAATATCTTTGTCTTCTGATTCTACCAACGGCTTCACTATACTCTCTGTTCTTTTTTTCCTTTCTCCATTTATTTATATCCTATTATTTACATCTATGCAGGACACTTAAAATTAGGGTAAGGGATGAAGAGGGGGACACTTCATTAAGTCACAAGACAAAGTAGTCATTAACAAAATTTAGTATCATAATAAAACATGATATATAATAAGTAGAGCTAAACACATTAGTATTAAGCATAAAAGATACTGGTCTACAAAATAATTAGCATAAATTTGTTCAATGAATTCTTCTCAAGCACCTACTACTTTCAGGGTTCATCTCTGTGCTAGGTCAATAGCAGTGAACAAAACGGATGCCCTGTCCTCCTGGAGGGACATTTTATCTGGGCATGAGGGTGGGGGATGCGGGGCAGACAGTGAACACACAAACAAGGGCAGTGGAACAAAAAAGCAAAGTCAAGTCGAGTGGATAGAAAACGCCAAAGGGATGGGAGGAGAGGGCTTGCTTTCTGATGCAGGGCAGTCAGGGGAGACTTTTCAGGTGAGACGACATTTGACAGAGGTCACAGGGAGCAAACCGTGCCCATGTCTTGGTGAAGCGAATCTCAGGAAGAAGAAACATGACCCGCAAACGCCTGAGGCAGGAGCTTGCTCTGTGTGTGTGTGTGTGTGTGTGTGTGTGTGTGTGTGTGTCCCTACCCCTGCCTTGCCAAGCAAGGGACCAGACGGAGCAGGAGAGGGGAAAGGAGAGTGGCAGGAAACTAAATCAGATGTAACTGGGGAGAGGGGTGGTCTGATTTGTAGGGCCCTGTGCAAGCAGCTCAAGGATTTTAGTCACATATAGTAAACAAGTCACGTTTGTAATTGATATTGCTTTAATACATCCAATCTCAGTTTTACCAGCTTGCTCCTCTTCGGGGTTCCTTTTTAGTTCTAAATAGTGCTGACTGGAGGACTGAGCAGGATCAGAACACAAGCTTCCACTCCCTCTATTCCTCCACCCCAAGGCAGACAGCAATAATTGATCACAGATTTCTCTTCTAGCCACACTGCTAATGGTCAGAGCTGGCCAAGAGGTGAACCATTTCAGACATAGCCTTTAATATTCAGATATCACCAGTTCATTAATAGACTATGTCCAAGAGCCGAACCTCCAGCATCCGGATTTACCTTTGCTTCTGCCTACTTGTCTGACCCATGAACTAAAACTTCCTGTGATTTTTTCTGTTCCCCACTGAACCCACTCCCGCCCTGTGTGCACTCGTCCCTTTGAGCCTCTCAGACTTTTTCCTGCTCACTATTTTTCACTTGAAGGGACCTGAACAGCAAAGAGCTGAAGGCAAAATAATCTTGACCTTTCTGGATATTAGTTTCCTCATCTGCAAAATGGGTCTGATCATGCCCAGCCTGCAGGGTTGTTGTGAGGACTAAGGTATTAGCCATTAATAAAGTGAATGTGGCTGCCACTACGTCAGCCCTCGATCTGATAGAAGGAAAAGGGAGGAGAAAAGAGGGCCCCAGAAACTTGAAGTGGAAGAAACAGAGGGGAAATCACTTACATTTCATACTGGCCTCATAGGTTTACCATACTGCCACTCCTATTATACCTGGTTGAGCATAGAAAAGTTAACTACAGTGAGATAGGACAGAATAAGATAGTCCAGGACAAAGACTTCATCTCTCCACCAATACGATGTGATGGGAGTGTGCCCGGTAGAGAACATGAATATAAAGATGGGCATTAGGCAGATCTTGCCATTGAGAGGGGTTGAAATTTTTCGGCAGGTGTGTTGGAAGTAAGAGTGTATCAGTGGAAATGTAGAAGCAGACAACATTTGGAAAATTAGGATACATAATGGAATTTCAGTAGAATATGTAAGTATTCCAACCTATAGGTAGAGCACGGTGGTTCAGCCTGTAATCTCAGCATTTTGGGAGGCTGAGGCTAGAGGATCACCTGAGCCCAGGAGTTGGAGACCAGCCTGTTGTTATTCAATGAGGATTACTGAGCACAATTCAGTTAGTTATTCCGAAGCAGGACAGACTCAGATTTAGGACCTGGTACAGCCCCCTTCCCCGCTCCCACACCAGCAGGGAACAAGAGGTCATATATATCAGCTGTTAGTACTCTGAGGAAGCCTAAACCAGGAGGAGACAGAGCCCAGTATCTGAATGGCAGCAGTGACCACATTAGCGCTACCGCAGGCATCGGAGCAATGAAGGGATGTTTCAATGAACAAGTTAAATACTGCAAAAGGCAATATTCAAGCAGGTTATGTAGGGTCTCTAGCATTGGCTGGGGGCCAGAGGCAAGACTACAACTCCTTATAGAGTTAAGAGGGACGAGAAGGATAGGGGCACTAGTTCTAGCATGAGGCAAACTGCAGAACATGGAAATTATTAGGCAGGTTTCCCAGCAGATTCAGTTAACGAAATTCAGAACCAGTAAACCGAGACAAGGCAAAAGATTTGCAATCACAACTCAAAGCGCAGGCTGAAGCCCTAGGAGTAAAGCCCACATGATACAGAGGTCCTGCATTCCTCCTGACAAGGGGCAGATCACTTAGGATCGGACCCACGTTGGAGGTTGGACCACAGGAAGAGAAAGTGCATAGAGGCTGAGAACTGAGCCAGCACTGGCTCCTCTATCTAACTAACTCTCAGCAAAGTCCACTTTAGCTTCTGGACTTCCCTGGGATACAGGTTGAAAATCTGAGAAGAAAAATGAGAAAGCAAGTCTATAGAGTTTCCTGGGGGTTTCAAACTCCTCCTTCTTTATAAAAACAACTTCATGCTTAACTCAGGTAGTAACAGAATTATTTCTAATCACCTAAAATTTTATCTCTAACTGGATGTCAGTAGAGAATGATGTCCTCCAAAGCTTAAAATTCTAGAGCCAAAAGTAAACAAGTAAAAAAAGTAAGTGTATTAATAATAGTTAATGAATTATTAGAGTGGTGTGTGTCACATGGATATGTACACAGAGAAACAAGTGTGTGCTTGCAACAAATAATTATTTTTCTTTAAAAATGGAAAATTTTATGCTAATATGAAGAATTGAGACTGAAATTTTATTTTGAATAAGTTAAGGAACATAAATTTGAAATTGCCAGCATGCAATTAACCTAGCCACAGAGAATAGGAGATAAGAGTATAGCTGAAAGTGTTGAATTGGAAAAGAATGACCTTAAAAACACTGGCACAAGAACTTATGTTTTTCTATTTTAATTTATGGTTTCCAAAGTGTTGATATAATGTCCTACAATTTTACATAATTTGATTGTGATTGTCTTCCTTCAAAGGGGCTTTTAATATACTGGAATTTATTGGACAAATGCTTATTCAGAGGCAAATTATTGTTCATCTTCTACTGGCTTCCCAAAAGAGGTTATGTTAGTTCACTTGGGCAACTGGAATCCTGTTCACCAGAAAGCTAATCAACAAGATGGCTAGTTACGTTATGAGCATTTCTTTTAGAGGCATTTAGTTTCAATCCCACAGATGGTAGCTGCAGTCCATTAGTTTCTGAGCCAAGCTTTTCAGCGTCCTATTGTACTTAGCAAGATTGCTATTGCAGCAACACAATTATTCCAAATTCGGCGAGAGTCAGCGGACCTAAAACAAAGCTATGCCATAGCAGTTTAATCCCAGCTCACCTTCCCCTTTGCTGGATAAACAATCAAACACATGCTGAATTTTGTTCCACATAATGAGAACATCTGAGCAACAAAGATCAAAGAACACTGACATTTGATCTTAAAGCCAATACAGCAGAACCCCATTATAGAAAAGATTTTTATTACATGGTTTCAGATAGGCATTTTGTGGTTCAAATCATGCTGCCCAAAATAAACAATACCAAAAAATCCTGACTCAGCATGGTTAATGTGTAAGGCCCATGTCAGTATCTTGCCTCATGATCAGCATTTTGGGGTGCTTCATTCTATCAGAATCAGCCTTCTTTTGAATGACTTGAAAAATAGTCATTTAAAATTTACAGGAGCAAGAGAATATATGCTTTATGGTTTTTTATTCATGCTTTAAAAAGGCAATAAAAATGCAAGACGAAAGGATATTAAGGATGTTTATCTTCCTAGTTACACTAGAATTCCCACTTTCAAGAATAAGCAACATGCTTAATGCTTTGAAATGTCCAAAACACAAGTTTTCCAATGTAATTCACATAAGACACCTTGACCGTCCCTTCTGGGTTTTGTTCCCTCCGTGTTTGTAATGAATAAATAAATATGACCACAAATGTCAATGCTTTCAGAGTTTTATTGCAGTTACTGAATATACCTCCTGCACTCTGCTGTTAACTCCTTCTCTGAATCTTTTTTTAATTATTGTGTATACTGTAGAGAATGTAAATCCCCTTTTCCTTCTCCCACCGTACCTAAATAGCTTGTGAACCCCCATATTTTTCATAAAGCCTCTTCTCAATGAAAACGAAATAGGGCTTTCCACTCTGGTCCTTCATATTAAGTTCTAATTGCAACAGCTTTCCCTAGTTTCTCTCCTCTGTAAAGGGCACTTGTACAATTTCTTGTATATGGAGTAAATACTTATTTTGATGTACTTACTCAAAAGGGCAGCTGGATCTCTATATGTTTGCTTGTGAGATTTTCTGTCTTAGAAAACTTTAAGAAGTCAAACATTGCTGAAAAACAGTCCTTTTGTACTGTATACAACTGAAGCTTGCTGGCGCTTAATTGTGTTTTTTATGTTAATAGTTGTGTGGACATAGGCTGTGTGACATCTAGATCTGTGTGAATACCACAGTATGCTCGAATAACCATACAGTTAAAACACACTCCACAGGACATTCAAAGCAGTTAATTGTATTGGACACGTTGTTATATTAATTCTGTTTATGTGACAATATTGAGTAAAAGACCAGTTTTCAGTAAGAATACTTGAAAGCAGCCAAGAAAAACATAGTTAGCCATTCCCTCCTCCCTACAGAATACAGATTCTTGTGTGTAAAAGTAACACTAGCCAGAAATACAAGTGCATCCTCCTAGCACAAGTAACTTCACTTCTTTTCTTGCTAAATGTTGATCTAACCAACAAAGGGAAACTGTATTTTAAGCCTGTCTTTTCTTGATACTAGAGGGTGCAGAATTACCAAAGTTTTGGGTAGTGTTTTCATTCCCTTGGGACTACTTTTGAGTAGTTGATAAAAAACTAAACTTTTATAATATCCTGAATTTTTAAAAAATTTAAAAAATTAAACTTTTGTATACATACACTATTTTGCATGTCATTTTAGGGGGATTTAAACTTCCGCTGCCTAAGAATTGTTATGTCTAGAAAAATGACTTTATGGTACCTAGAACTGAAATTTCAAATTCAAATTACTCTAGAAGTAATACTTATATTTTTTTCTTATATCAAACCATTCTGAAATCATAATTTTATGCATTAAGATGAAGGAGACTGTATTTGTTATTACAAAGAGATCCGAAGTGACAAAAGCTTAATTACAATAGAAGTTTATTTCTCACTGGCCTAACAATTTGGAGTGAGCATTCCCGGTTGCTAGTGTGGCTCTGCTCCCTAAGGTTATCCCAAGACCCAGGTTCCTTCTGTGATGTTTTCAATCATCTTCATCTTCATGGTTGAAGCTATGCCAGTGCTCCTGGCCAGGGAGGAGCAGAAATAAAGGGCTTTATAAAGCAACTTTCTTTTAAGTGATGTGGAAGTTGCATACATCACTTCAGCTCGCATTCTTTTAGCGAGAATTCAGTCATATGGCCACATCTAGCCGTAAGGGAAGCAGGCAAATAGTCTGTGGCAGTACCCATCCAAATTCGTGCCTCCTGATAGCCAAATAATGGTGCGCTTTCAAAATCCCACCCAGTCTTGGCATCCAGCATAAAGTTACATGCCATCTTTTCCATCACACGCAGAGATAGCACCCATGTGCTGGTGATGTATAAACAGACAGTTGTCTGGCTCTACCCACGTAGTCCCAATATATAGTGTTGGCATAGATATAGTGTAACTACAATAAAATCTCCCATTCAAAAAAGAAGGAATGGAAAACACGTAGCAGTCTCTGATGCATGCCAATGATGAAACCTTGCTGCCCAGGAACCTCCGAGACTCCTTGCCCTTCCAGATCCCCTTTCTTGGACCCTGGAGGACTGTCTTGGTCATCTATCTCCATGGCCTCTGACTTTCCTCTCTGGGAGGTTCTTCCTTGTCCATTATTCTCCTTAGCCACATCTGAGGTGAGATACAGAGAAAACCCTCCTTTGTGGGCCTCAGTTGGGGATTGAACAATTGCAGGCTTTCATGGGCCAGACTTCTGCTTTCTTTAGCAATACAATTCTTTCCGAATTTAGTAAGCTTATGCCAGTCAGCAGTATCTTCTATAAGGGAAGGAAAATGTTGATTACCTTTTTTTAATTATTCTTTAACAGTGCTCACAGATTTCTATCTTGAATATCCTACTTAGCTGTCTTTGTGGTTGGTCATCAGGATAAAGCACTCTGCTATCAAAGACTGCTTCTTGTAGAACTATGGTTTACAGAGAAGAAGCATATACAGAAGCAACAGGGCTAGATATATTTTTTTAATATTAGCAGGAATGCTGAAGGCAATCTTATTTTCAAATCAGACTGATTTTTTTTCTACTGAAAATGATGAGGCTTTGGACCAATTTAGTTAGCCAGTCTCCAGTAGCAGTCCACTTCATTGCAACCTTAGAAGACGTACCTTTCTTTCAGCTGTCCATTGGTTTAAAGGTGATGAGGCATAGTGGTAACAACTCAATTAAGGTCACTTTCCACAAATTCTTTAAATTCTGCACTATTGTCAGAAACGGTCATCCCAGAGCAGAGGGCTATGGTTTAGTGGCAAACAGCCACGTTCCTGCTGAGTGAAGGGCGATGCTTTCCCAGACACAACCACAGGAGCACTCCCTCTCACATGCAATGCCCCAGGCAGCTCGAGACTCAACTCTCACTACTGCCTCTGCTGTGTTTGTTTGCTTGGGTGTCCTTGACCCTGCCTGCTCCACACACCTGGCCTGTCCCATTTAACCTTTACTATTTCGGCATCTCTCATTTTCTCTTTATATAAAACACCCTGGCCACTGAAAATTCACTCCTTCTAATTAAGCAGGCCCTGTGTCCCCATGCAAGCATTCCCATCATTCCTCTGATTTGGGGATCTGCCTTTCCAAACCGAACATTGTCATTTCATTTCAGTTTTGCCTTAAACCAGGGCCCACATGGGCCAGGCTTACTGCTGGGCGCCATGGCAAATAACACCTGAGATGAAACCTGAAGCACACTAAGCCACTGTGAGAAAGAATCTTCCTTGATAAAGAAAATCTATTCCTGAGAAGATGATGAAATGTCAGTGTGAGGTGTTTTGTTTTGTTTTAGTGAGGCAGCCTTTGAGCTGTGTATGAGATAGGACTGGAATGTGCTATCAGGACCAACTGAGAAGTGCAAAGCCAAACTCTGAGTCCAGAAGTTGAAGGAACATGGACAGAATACCAGAACCTAGTGTGTATGAAAGGTCAGGTTCAAAGCCAAGATTCTCAGGGTAAACCACGAAGGACACTAAGAAGTGAGGGTCAGGACAGGGACAAAAATCAACATAGAGAACCAACTGGGGTGAAGAAGAGGGGCAGGTGAGGGTAATTTCCGCAAGCACAAGTTGAGCGTGTTTGAAGGGTCAAGGCTCTACAGACACCGGTACACTGTCACCTGGTGAAGTTTCCCACAGTTCAGGTCTTGACTAACAGCAGAGCAGTGAGGTAGGCAGACACAGACATTTATTGAACAGCTGTTATATGCCAGGCGCTATGCAAAGATTGCTTATTTAACTCTAGTAGCACCACTTTGAGGTAGGTATCAACTCTTAGCATTTTACAGATGAGGAAACTGCAACATAGTTCAGATCATCTAGCTAGTAGGTGTCAGAGCTAAGATTAGTGCCCAGTTCTACCTGAGGCTTTGCCTTTTCCAACTAGAAGGGAGTAGAATATGCACATTTTCTGGGCCTGCCACCTCCAGTTTTCATTTATCTGCTTGCCTGTTGTAGATTTATTTACTTGAGGACTGCCTCCTGGATAGGAATTTCTCTCATCATTAAATGCTCATTTTGTTCACATGGTAGGACCCTTGGAGAGTTTAATTTCAGGTCCTTGTGTGGGACCATTATGCAACTTATCATAGACAGGCCCAAGGCTGAAACAGATTTCTTGCTTTGTGATGTAAACAAAAATGTCTTCATCAAGCATTGATTTTATTTGTGAAATTTAAATCTTTGAACAATGACTGGTGGGAAATCCAGTTAATAATGTGATCACTTTATTAAATGCATTGGTCATAGGTCACCCAAAGGTGATGAGAGGTCTTTCAATGTTTGGGGACACTGCATGCTTGTCTTTGTATAGTTCAAAACAGAATCAAAGTCTTTCAGCCTAAAAACACAGGAAAACAGTTCTGATAGGCAGGTAAGTCATCAATCTTGTCAGAAGCAGTTCTGTGCCAGTCTGCTCAGGCTACAGAGTTGAGAGTGGTGAACACAGTTGCCACTAGAACTCTTGCACTGCATTTACACTGCTTGCTGCTTTCCCATTCACTTCTCTCTTAAAACCTCATACCCATGTCAACATAACAGATACAGAGAGATGAATCTCTAAGTAAAAATTGTTTTATTTGAGAATAATATACAAAAATTAAGATTGCAACCTGGGGCATGCATACAGACCAGGATGGCCTCCAGTATGTCCAGAAAACAAAGGAAAAGATTAGGGTTTACTGGGGAAAGGGGTGGTTATGCATGTTGTTTTGAAAGAAAGCTTATTGGTGCTGGTAGCATCTTACAAGAGCTGGCCAGCTCTGATTGGCAAGTGTCAGTAGTTACTAGGTAGGACTCGTAACCTTAGAGTTACAATTAAGCCCTTGTAGTTTTGTGCTTGGGCTTGCAAGACTGTGGCAGGCAAGTGTTCTTATATAAGTGGTTAGCTGTCCTTGTACTATGAGCAGTCTCCTGTGTGACTCATGTAGTAGGCTGAAGTTTGGAAAAATTTCTTGTGATAGTTCCTGTTATGAGGCAAATCATGGGTGAGAGCCCTCCCGTCATGGCCCTGCCTGGTCCATTTGCCAGGGTTTGACACGAGAGACTCTATTGTGAATCTTACAACTTTCATACTCCAAACTCTAGTATTGGAACAGCAATAATACTAACTTATCTAATCACTTCTTATTCTGCAATGGACATGCACAAGTTCCTAAGAGAAATGAAAATCCAGAAGAGGAATTAGGCAGTGATTATATACAGTGATCTCCCACTCAACATGACATTGTCATTCTTAACAATGACAATCATTATTATTATACTAGACGTTTATGCGCTGCTTATTATATGCCAGGCATTAGTCATTGGTCTAGCACTTTTTTCTGTTTTTTTTGTTTTTGTTTTTGAGATAGAGTCTTGCTCTGTTGCCCATGCTGAAGTACAGTGGTGTGATTATAGCTCACTGCAGCCTCAAACAGCTAGGCTCAAGAAATCCTTCTGCCTCAGCCTCCTAAGTAGGTAGGACAACAAGCATGTATCACCACTCCTGATTAATTTTTTATTTTAATTTTTATTTTTTTTTAGAGATGGGGTTTTGCTATGTTGCCCAGGCTGGTCTTGAACTCCTGGCCTTAAGCAATCCTCCTGCCTCAGCCTTCCAAAATGCTGTGATTACAGGCATGAGCCACTGTACCTGGCCCATACTTTGTAAATATTAACTCATTTAATCTTTACAATAGTCCTTTGAAGTAGATATTATTATTATTCCAGTGTTACAGATGAGGAAACTAAGGCACAGACCAGTTAAATAACTTACCCAAGGCCAATGTCTAGTGAAAAGCAACCACTGAAATTATGCTCCCTATTTGAAGGAACTGGTATTGAGACATATTTAATGAGTGACAAGTATTTGGGAGTCAGTAAAGGGAAAAGAAAGGTCTCAGTGAACTCACACAGAGAACCTACTCTGTTTAAGATCACACTATTATCTGTGGCCACCATCCACCACTTGTATCTCTTCTCCAAATTTTTTTCCTGAATTTTCTGAATTTTTTCTCCTGAATTTTTTTCTTCTGTGAATGTGTTTAGGCAAGAATA
The DNA here is from genome assembly GCF_000956105.1 of Propithecus coquereli. NCBI lineage: Eukaryota > Metazoa > Chordata > Mammalia > Primates > Indriidae > Propithecus > Propithecus coquereli. The sequence goes on along the minus strand of NW_012147745.1, from coordinate 2,213,298 downwards.
ATTTCTGTAGTGCTAAGGCAGGAACTGGTGAGTGAGGTGAGAGGATAACTTTTATGTACTTAGTAGCAGTTCAGAGGCAGTGATGCCAGTCTTCACAGCACTGCCCCCTCACCCTTCCCTATGCCCTGTAAATGGCTAGGAAAACCTTGATATAAAACCGACCCATGTATAGAGCTCCCAAAGACTAGATTGGTTCAATGCTGTCATTTTAGCCTCTCTCCTGAGACTTTGAAATTGTTTTCTTGTACAGGGTACTTTCTATAATGGCATTTACCATATTGTGATTTTACCTGTAAGCGGGGAAAGATGATCACACCTGTTGGTGATATAATTATTCTTCTTTGCAAACATTTTTCAAAGATTGTCACATTTAAAACCTATGTGGCTCACATGGTTTACACTATCCTCACCCACCCTTGAAGTGACCACACCCTTCCTCCTGCCAGCCATGCTCACCTCCCATGACTCATGTACCTGCTGTGTGGCCATATTCAGAGTTTCCACGTGGCATGGATTTTTAATGAAGAAGACAAAGAAGGTTGATGACATTCCTTTCTGATGCTACTTCATTTTACTCATTCATTTCACTGGTTTGCCAGTCCCAAACCTTAGACCTTATTTGAACCAGGACAATCGCACAACTCCTATAAGGGTGTGCTCTTCACACCCTCTTCTAAGAACCCTGTACAAAGATGGGAAGATATTGGCCTTGAAACAACCAGACAGTGATACTCCAAGTAGAAAAGCCTAAGAAATAAAGATGACAGAGAAAGGGAGGCAGTACATGACATGAAAAATTAAAGAGCAGGGCACTGTCTTGTGAAAGAGAAAGGAGATAAAAACTGGAAACAAAGAAATAGCATCAATATTACAGACAATCAGGTATAGGAAATGAAGAAAAAAATACGGGGTGGAAAATGAAGCAGAGAAACATTTGTTTTATTCAGATAACGTAAGGATCTGAGAACCACTAAAATATTCCGGCAGTCATTAGCATGGCAGGCTTGTGTGCAAAAAACTGCATGAACTATCACCTTAGACAGAGTATGAAGATGGCAAGACCCCGAGAACACTAGCAGTCTCGAACCGATGTCCACAGGACGGGAGCCAATGGGCAGGAAGGGCAAGCTCACCTTCACAGCCTCCCCTTCCAAACAGCCTCTGCTGCCTTGTCATATTCCCTCTGAGTTTCATGCATTTGGTATTGTACATATTGTTAAAATGAAAATTAAAACTGTCATCCTCGGGTGGCTCAGGCACATTTATAATTTATCACCTTCCTTTCAGTTAAAAAGAACAACCCGGGAAATGCAGCTTAGCTCTCACTCACGAACTCTCAGCACTGCATAAAGCATGCTTGAGCCTCATAGGACAGATATACTGCACACATTTAGCATATTTATTTCTCCCCTTGTGGAACTTTTTCTCATCCCCGGTATGCTTAGCTTTAAATATATTCAGAGGCTATAAATATTACATGGAATTTTGAGATCTAAAAAATAACATTTTCATCACTGATTTACTGATATGCTGAAGAGCAAATTTAGTATCTATGTTTATGTGATAAAAATTTTCAGTTAATACACTGACCTGTTTTTAGCCATCCATGGCAATGCTGTGATTACATTTCAATACTTGAGTGAAAGTTAGAAAAAGGAACCAATTTAGAATGAACCCAGGTGTCTACCCTTGGTTTCTGGGTACATGGACGTTCATGAAGTTGGGGAGGCAGGAAGAAACACAGGTTTCCAGTAGTAAAGTTCAAAAGTACGTTTTAATGAGGTAGTATAACTGAATGTACTCTTTTGATATGAAAATTATGTATAGTACACTCATTTTCAAAATGCCATTTTGTTCCCCTGCGAATAAGAATTATGATTACTACTTAGTAAGTACTTGCTTTATTCCAGGCATTGTTGCTCATCCTGTCTTATGTAATCCTTCTAACAACCTTGTAGGTATATTTCTGCAGTTTACAGATGAAGAAATTGAAGCAGAGAAAAATTAAATAACTCGCTAAAAAATCACACAACTATAATAGTGAATGCGAAGAGCTGCCTGGCTCCAAAACCCTTGTCTTTGCCTCTTCCCTGTATGGCTTCCCATGTGGAAAATAACAAGCTAGCCATTTTTTATTTATTTTTTTTTTTTTACAGAAGAGCTGGTGGCTCAAACTCAGAGCAGCCCTCTGTGCACTCCTCATTGTGCTGCTCTGTCCAAGGTGCTCTTCTATGTGCCCTCGGAGCAGATCTGATGATACTAGTGCCCTGTGTTAGATTCACAGCCACAGGGAGCATGGAAGAAGTTAGCAATGTCTTGTGCTTTCCAAGTCTTCATTTGTTTTACAAATGATCTTAGAATGTTATAACAAGCAAGGAGGGAGGGGTAGACCTTAAAGATTTTCTACTTCATCTCAAACATCTAATGCATCTCAAATTTCAGCCAGTCACACACAACCTTCATGATTTCAGCCAGATCTACCCACCACTTTTATGATTATTTAACACATTATTTAAATAAACTTTCTAAACTATTAATGATATTATAAAAGAAATTTTTATATCACTATCATAAATGGCAACCCAGTATCATTTTTGATAAATTAAAGGTAACCATAAAAATGCAGACAAAACATTATTAAATTCTAGTCCAAGATTTCCAAAATGCTTTGAAATTGATAGCCAGGTCTTTCTTGTGGTGCATATTAGAAATTGTTTGAGAAATATTAAAGATATGTAGCATCAAATTAAGACTTTTTCCCTTGAATAAATAGAAGGATTTAAAAAAAAAGAAGTAGAACAAAGTAACTCATTCCCCAAGTAGTTCAGTGTCATTTAATGCCATGTCTGTGCATTACTTATAGTCATCCCTAGCATAACCAGTGGTTTGTGTCCATCGCTTGGGAAAGTCTGGGGAATAGACATCCCTCATATTAAAAAAAAAAAGAAAAGAAAAGAAAAGAAAACTGAGACCCAGAAAGGTGAAATGATATTCTATGTTTACAAGTCTGTTACCTGACATCTAGCATTTAGGAGATGTTCAATGAATGAATGAATGAACATTTAAACATATTTGCATTTTAAAATCAAGTATGGATTCTAATTCTGTCACTACCACTTCCTTCCAGTATGACCTTCCAGTATGGTCTCTTGGCTCCCAGTAATATTCTTGTTAATGCCACATACTGCCTCCGAAGTTGAAGATGATATATAAATAAATAGTGGTAAGGAGAGCTGGATATAGAATTTGTGACAGGCCCAAGTTCTGCAAGGCAAAACCTAGCACAAAGTCGGGAATTCAACTTATGTATTATATAAGTAATAATGTATGAATCTTTAGATAGATAAATAGGCATCTTGTTGTGTCTTTCCTTCTGAATGCAACAGTTAAGTTCAACTCTGTTCATTAAGCACATCTGCTATGTTTCAGGCACTATCCACATAGAGTGAGCGATAAATTGGTCTCCTTATGCTGAATCATCCAGAAGATGAAGTGGTCTACCAAGGCATGCTCTGCCTTCCTCACCCTTTCTTTTCTGTCCTTTGTCCTCGATGTCATTGGGAAGAGTTTCAATTCTGAGCTCTTCATGGACTTTTCCAACTGCTTTTCCCACCTGCTTCGATTTCCCCAACCACGGTTTCCCGAGAGTGGCCACCATGATGCCATTATGCTAATGCATCCTAGATGGCCCAGCTGCTCAACATCAAAGCTCAGGGATAGTTGGAAACTAAAAGCTGCTTCAGCCACTGCAGCAAGAACAAAAGAAATGCATCTGAAAGGAGAATGGGGAGGAGATCCAGGCAACAGGGCAAAGATGTTCCTGTGGAACTGAATGGTGCTGCTCCTGGCAGAGTACACCTCTCCTACAGACTAAATATTTGTACCCCACCCCAAAAGTTTGTATGTTGAAATCCTAACCCCAAGGCCTTTGGAAGCCTTTATGAATGGGATTAGTGTCCTTATAAAAGAGGCCTGAGAGAGCTTCTTGCCCCTTCCATGTGAGGACACAGAGAGAAGGCACCATCTATGAACCAGGAAGCAGGCCCTCACTAGGCACCGAACCTGTGGATGCCTTGATCTTGTACTTTCCATCCTCCAAAATAGTGAGAAATAAGTTTCTGTTGTTTATAAGCTACCCAGCCTGTGATATTTTGTTACAGCAGCTTGAAAGGACTAAGACAATGCCTCACTACCATCTTTGGTAGTGATCACGTCCTTGTATTCCCTTCCAAGAGCTAGAACTTGAAGAAATATTTTCCTTAAATTCCTACTCTGGATTTTTACCAGAAGAACCACATAGAAGGGTTAGGTCCAAAGGACTGTGAAGTGTGGTATTTTCAGCCACTTGACTGAATGATGAAAGGGGGAGAAATGCTAAGAAAGAAGTATACAAAAGGTGTTTCTAAATGGTTACCTGCTCATTCCAATCCAGCTTCTCCTAACTCTGGCTTCTGCTTTTATGTTTTATGTGGCCTTTGCAGGTATCAAGACCTTTTGCCCACATCTCCAACGTTCCATCATTTAAAGCAGCAACTGCTCCAACAGCAGTAATAGACAAAATCCTACTAACCCAAATACATTTTGCTTCTAACTATGCTAGTACTGTACAAGTCACCTTTTCTAGAGAACAAAGGAAATAAAAAAATGTTTTTATTTCAATTCAGTAGTCAAAGGCAGTATGTCCCTTACCTTATGAGATCAGTGACTCTGTCCTGTCCCCAACACCTAGAACCTATCATGGCATATAGTAGATGTTCAATAAGTACTTGTTGAATGAACAAATATGCATTTGGACATATAATGGGCTAAGGAATCAGAAATGGATGCTAATTCAATTACTGCTACTCACTAACAATATGACTTCAGACAAGGCATCCCACTTTCTGAGCCTCTATTTTCTTATCTGTAAAATGTTGGTATTTTTTTAAGATTAGGGATAAACTAGGTAGAGCATCTAACACAGTGCCTGGCTCATAAGAGGGATTTAAAAAGTGGTAGCTCTTATTATTATAATTGTAAGTAAACCTTTTGGTGAATGTTGAAGAAGTCTAAAAACACCTTTAACCTCAAAAATCCAACAATCTTTTTAGCCATCAGTGCCATGAATAGGCCACAGCATTGGATGCCACATGGAGCTGTCAGTGGCAGGAAATGGGGAAAGTGAAGTAGGGATGAAGCAGAAAGGCAGGCAAAGAAGGGAGCTACGTGGGAGACAGAATGGCTCACCACTGGTCCCTGCCTTGTTAGCACTCGGGACAGTGGGATTTACCCTCGTGAGAGATTGCATTTCATTTCCTTAGAGAGTCCACTCAGACTACAGGAGAGACACAACTTGAGGATTTTTGAATGGTCACCTAAAAAAAAAGTCGTATTTTCTGCCACTATTTTGTATTTGATTCTTTTGAATGGTCAAGTTAACATTTACTATATCAATTTAGCAGATGCTTATGAAGCAACACCAAGTCCAAGTCCAAAACTCTAGCACTCTAGCAATGACATACTAAGTATTCTTTAATCTAGGACTACAGAACCTCTTATCTCTGCAACATCCATAGGTGTGTATTTCTCTTATCACTTTAACAAAATCAAGTAGTTTTCTCATACGCAATTGTTATTTTCTAGTATTCAAATGTTAAAGCAGTATACTGTTACTTTTGTACTTTGAAACTATAAATGGGATATGTAGGGGGAGAAAGCAGAAATGGGAATTGCTCTCATTAAGGGAGAAAAAAATCTTTTCCAGATAACCTACTCAAGAAGAGATGATTCTCAGGTTTCTAGTTTGGATACTGCCATTATCCAGAAAGTCATTGAAATAAGATTGCTATGATACATTATACTGTCATATCCCCATATCCATTTAGGAAAAAAATACTTTGGCAATAGTTCTTCAGCAGAATTCATTAAGTTCTCTGAATGAATAAGATTGAGAAGGCAAAATATTAAAGAATGATATTCCCTCTGAAAGCAATTCTTCATAGAAACACCAGGACTTTTGGCACTCTATAAATATCATTTTTGTAGCAATTATAATTAAAAGAACCAAAAGGAGGTCAAAAAGATGGAGAGCCCAGTATGAAAAATATTTCCATGCCTTACTCCATGAAAATGGCCGGAATGATTTTAAGTACTTGGATTATGCAGATGAATGAGGAATTTTCTACAGTGACCTTCTCTTGAACTAAACAAGGCTTTTAAATCGCCATAAATTCCTTGAATTGTATTCTGAAGTGAGTCAGTGCCAAAAACATAAAATAAGGACAGCACATCACAGTAGCCAACAAACAAACTGGCCCCTTCAGGAGCAGCTGAAGGATTTCAAGTTAATACCCAATTCACTGCAATACAACAAAAACACGTTAACTTTTAAAGTGGTGTCAGAGATACAGGGGAATACAGCCCAATTCCTGGTGTGGGAGGGTTCTAATCTAATGAACTAGACAGATAGCTACTCAAGCAATCATAACACAAGGCAAGATTTATTCATTCATCCAACCAATATGCACTGAGCACCCATTGTGTGTGTCTCTATTCTGTGTGCTGGAGATAAAGCAAAGAACAAAAATCTCTGCTTTCGTGGTGTGGGTTTCTGCCATAGGGTGTGTTATAAAAGCATGACAACACGTGACCCGGAGAAAAAGCAGAGAAGAGGGAATCAGCGTTGGCTTCAGTGATAAATCAGGTGTCCAGGGCCGTCTTCACTGGGAAGGTGGCATTTGCATAAAGACCTGAAGGAGGTAAAGGAGTGAGTCATTAGGGTGTCTGGGAAGAGCCTTCCAGGCAGGAAGAAGAGCAAGGACAAAGTAAAGAATAGGCCTGGCACGTGCAAGAAACCGCAGTAAATAAATACATGCCAAGAAGAAGGAATTAATTTTGACTGTGGAATAGGAGAAAATATCAGAAAAAAGATGACATCTGACCTAAGTCTTGAAATGGTGCCCTAGGTGGAGAGGTGCAGAGTGATGAGCACAAGCAAGGAGGAGCTCGAGCATGTGAGCCCCTTTGCTGGCGTCTGCCCATCTGTTCCAGCCCAGGTGCCTCGGATTATTGGTGTTCATTACTTCAGCAACAGCTCCCTGCTGTTTCTTCCTGCTGTGAGCATTCTCCTCCTCTTGGCTTTTCCCTGCCTGGGGAGTGCTGTGGTCATCATCCCTTCTTCCTCAGTCCCTGCCCCCAGACAGCCCATCTATTTTCTCACCTGACTTAACTTCTCTCGGGTGTCTCCCGGTTGGTACGTGAGTCACGATCTGATCAAGAATCTGCAGTGCTGTGAATTTCTTCTCTCCAGAAATCTAGTTAAAAGGCAACTGTGCTTACACACGCATACACACACACACATACACACACACACACAGACACACAGTTACGTGATAGCACAGAGGAGCAAGGACTATCCTCTGCAGCCAGCCTTGTCACCTCCCTGTTCATCAGTGTCCTCAGATGAACAGTGAGGTCCTGGGCTGGAGAAGCTCTCGGTTTCCCTTCAATCCTAGAACCTCATGGATGCAGGATCAGACCTTTGGGAAGTTCAGCGAAACTGACTGTGAGATCATAAGATGGAGAACCTGACAGGGCAGTGGGGAACCAGGCCCATTGTCACCTCCTGATGGGCAGAAGACAAGATAGGAATGATGAGATCTGTGCAAGAAGATCATCCGGACAGGGTAGCTCTGGATGCAGGGTCGAAATGGAGAGCGAGATGAGAAATAGGGGTAAGAGGATGGTGAGACCTCCCCTGCCCCAAGCAGGCACAATGAGAGGGTTTAGGGGAGAGAGATGAAATTGGAGGGCTGGTTGGCGATTAGGATGACAAAAACAGAATGTGGACAAGAGAACAAGGAGGACAGAATGGTGAAAATGTCACATAAGGCACTGACAGTAGTCCTGAAAATCTAGAAGAAAGTCAAAACTCAAGTCCTCTAAACTCAGACTGGCTTGAAAGGGACCCTGAACTTCTGGTGGTGAGGGAGACAGGAGCCCCGCGGTTCAGTAGTTAGCCTGCCTTTATGAACTACTGAAACCCAGCGTTCATTCACAGTAGGCACACACACACAGTTTGGCGCAGACCGTCTTTCATATTTACAGAGCCTGTCACTGTTTACAAGTTTGCCTTTTTCCACTTGGACCTGGTCCAGACCCTTGCTTAAGTTGGGCCAGACCATCTCCATTGCTTCAGGCTTCAACACTGCTCTCTTGGCTGTTGCTCTTAGGTTATAGGTGGACAGCATGAAAAATGCTGTTTGTGACCATACGCACATTCCTGGAAAATACCTGCCCTGCTGGTACTTGGTGAATTTTGCATAGCTGCCTTTCTAACTCCCCTGGCCAGCCAGCTGCTACACAAACAAGAGGGTGATCTTGATCCATTCCCAACATTTATATGGCATAATAAGAGATGAAACTTTACAGTAAACACTATGTATAAATAGGTATCAAAAATCAATGTAGTGGGTGTCTAAAAACAAAATCACATTTGCCAGTAAGCTTTAATTCACTGTGGGAACACGAGATAAAATGAAGGGATTTTGGCAAAGTTTTACTGGGAATTCAAAAAATCATGCAAGTGTACTGGTTACAAATCAACTGTCTATACTATACCATAAACATTTATGGTCATTGCATAGCCCTATTTTTCTCATTTTGTCACTTTTAGCACCAGTTACTGGACTAGTATTTGAGAACCTCCTCACTAGGATTTAAGCTATGAGAATGTTGGAAAAGTGAATCATTAATATGTAAAAATAAATTAAAATGTAGGGTGCAAATAAGATAAAAAAAATCAAAAATATTTATAAAACAAAATATTGAAAAATGTAATTGAGGGGAAAAATACACTAATGGTAATAGGAGAGGGATTTCCCAAAGGAGGTCAGGCACAGTCCCGCCCTGGCGTCAGGGAAAGGGCACATTGGAATATTTAATACCCACACGGTTAAGGCCAAGGCTTACGGTGACCAGTGACAATGAATTTTATTGACAAGAAAGAGAAATATAGAGGGAAAAAACA
>NW_012147745.1:2202567-2203756 GCF_000956105.1 Propithecus coquereli | reverse complement strand
TTAACATTTTCAGAAAATAGTAAAACCTATATTCCCTACTTTATTTCCTATTTTATGAATTCTCTCCTCAAATATTGCCTACTTAAATTTCGTTTTTCTCCTTTTTCTTCTTTTTGATAAACTTTGTAGTAGATATTTGCTTTAGGTTATTGCTGAAATGTATGATAATCGGGACATTATAATGATTTCCACCTCCATTTCCAAAATTACACACGCAACTTTGAAGCATCTATAACACGGTGCATTCTATGATGATACCAGTCTGAAACACTTGTGTGCTGAATTATATTTTTCTATAAAATTACATAGGTAATTTTAGAAGTACATTTGCAAGATTTGGTCACAATATTAAACAAGCTCTTTTCTTTATTCATTGTGAAATGCTTCTAATAGTGACTGAAAGTTACTTTTCCCTCTCACTGTGAAAAATTAATACAGTGGAATCCAAGAGAATGTTTTAGGATGATGAAAATCTTCTATGTATGCACTGGTTTAACAAGGGAGCTACTAAGTAGTCACACTGAGCAGTTGAAATGTAATGAGTTCAACCAAGGAACTGAATTTTTAATTTTATTTAATTGTAATTATTTTACATTTAAATAGCCACATGTGACTAGTGGCTGCCATACTGGACAACACAGAAAAATCAAATGTGGATTGTTGCTTGTATACGTCCTTTCATTGAGATGGAACCTGTGTTGGTGTTTTGATTTACCTTATGTGCTCCTCAGTTTTCTCATCTAGAATAAGAGTGTGAACTACGTGATTTCTGATATTCTTTGCCCCTCAAACTTGTCTGATTTTATTTCAAAATATCAGACTCCTTATAACAGCGTTAATTCTATCACAGACCTAAATGTCACATCTGATAATATGAGCCTTTAGCAGTGCCACTGAGAATAACCCTATACATTTGAGTTCCACACAGAATCCTTGATTATCAATGTTATCACAACTACTTTTCACACAGATGGCAAAAAATATTTTTTTCCTGAAAGTGCCTTTGCACAACTGGAGTTACATCAAAATGCTGGCAAAGGCTCACCTGACTTTCCTCCCTTCTTTCCTCCACCCTAGAGAACTCCTTTTCAGTGATGCCACTGAGCCCTCCTACAATAGCAAGTTTGGTGTCCTGCCCTCTGCTAGATGTCATGTTAAGATTCTTGTTACGGCCGGGCGCGGTGGCTCA
>NW_012147745.1:2178041-2200962 GCF_000956105.1 Propithecus coquereli | reverse complement strand
AGAAGTGATTGCAGAACCTTTCTAATGCTTAACCAAAAGTATGTATCAGAATTACCAGAAAGAGCTTTTTAAAACTACACAGGCTCGGGGCTTTTCCCTAGAGATTCTGATTCAGTAAGTGCAGGGTGTAGTCTAACAATCCAGATTTTCTTAGAGAATACCAGGTAATTTTCTTTTCCTTTTTCCTTTTTCAGTCAACTTTATAAACATATTAGTAAGAGTTCTCCAGAGAAACAGAACCAATTGGAGGTGTGTGTGTATGTACATGTGTGCATGCACGGAGAGAGAGAGAGGAGATTTATTTTAAGGACTTGGCTTATGCCAATTGCAATGTTCATGCAGTTGTGGAGTCTAACACCTCTGGAATCTGCAGGACAGTCAGTAGGTTGGAAATTCCTGCAAGAGTTGATGTTGCAACCTTAAGTCTGAAGGTAGTCTGGAGAGAATTTCTTTCTCTTTGAGGGACTTCAGTCTTTTCTTTTAAGGCCTTCAACCGATTGCATGTGGCCCACACACAATATGGAGTGTGTATTAGTCAGGCTTTCCAGAGAAATAGAACCAATAGGTTGTGTGTGTGTGTGCATGGGGATGTGTGTGTGTGTATATATATATATATGAAATATGAAAGAGAGATATATATGTATACATACACAGATACAGATACACATATATGATATATGAAAGAGAGATACATATATATATATCTACACACAGATATATATACACACACACATGCACATATATATATACATCTGAGAAAGGGAGAGAGAGATTGATTTTAAGGAACTAGCTCACATGATTATGGAAGCTGACAAGTTGCAAGATCTGTAGTCACCAAGCTGGAGACCCGGAAGAGCTGATACTGTGTTTCCAGTCTAAGTCTGAAGTCCTGAGAAGCAGGAAAGCCAATGGTGCAAGTTCTAGTCCAAAAGCCAGCAGGCCCAATACCCAAGAAGAGTCTATGTTTCAGTATGAGTGCAAAGGCTGGAAAAGACCCATGATCTTGCTTGAGCAGTCACTAGTCAGGAGTTCCCTCCTCAGTTCTTCAATTGGTTGGACTTGAAGAGGCCCATTCGTACTAGGGCAGGCAAGCTGCTTTAACCAATTTGCCAATTCAAATGTCAATCTCATCCAGAAACACCCTTACAGACACACACAGAATAGTATTTAACCAAATATCTGGGCACCCTGTGGCCCAGTCAAGTTGACACATAAAATTGACAATCACAGAGGTTAATCTGCTTTACTCAAAGCCTAATGACCAAAATATTAATCACATCTAAAAGACATCTTCACAGGAACATCTAGACTGGTGTTTGGCCAAACAACTTGGCACCATAGTCTAGCCAAGTTGATTCATAAAATTAAACCTCACAATTGAGTATAAATTACACAAAATAAAATCTACCCATTTTGAGTATACAGTTAAATGAATTTTGAAAAATGTGTACTCCTTGTATCTACTATTCCACTCAAGATATAAGATACTTCCTTCACCACAGAAAGTTCTCTTCTGGTCCTTTGCAACCACTGATCTGCTTTCTGTCACTGTAGATTAGATTTCTCTGTTAAAACTTTCCATAAATTGAATCAAATAGTGTATACCATTTGTGCTTGGCTTCTTTTTTGTTGTTGTTGTTGTTTTGTTTTTATTGTGGTAAAAATATGCATAACATAAAATTTACCATTTCAACTATTTTTAAGCATACAGCCCCATGGCATTAAGTGCCTTTCATTTACACTGCTGTGCAACCACTATTCATTTCCAAAACTTGTCATCTTCCCCAACTGAAATTCTATACCCATTAAACACTATCTCCCCATTCTTCCCAACCCCAGTCTCTGGCAATCAGCTTTCTACTTTCTGTCTCTATGAATATGACTGCTTTAGGTACCTATAATAAGTATTTATCCTTTTTTGGATACTTCACTTAACACTTCACTTAACATAATGTCTTCAGGGTTCATCTATGTTGCAGCATGTATTACAATTTCCTTCCTTTTTGAGGCTGAACAATATTCCATTGTTTGTATATACCACATTTTGTTCATCTATTCATCTCTCAATGGACATTTGTGTGTCTGGCTTCTTTCACTTGGCATAATGCTTTGAGATTTACCCATTTTGTTGCTTATATTTGTAGTTATTTTCCCAGTTAATTTTGATGGTTCTCGAACTCTGCTAGCCAAATGAATGTTGGAATACCCAAATTTAGAAGTAAAATTGTTTTGTGTTGTTGTTGTGTGTATGTGTGTGTATGTGTGTGTGTGTGTGTGCTTCTTTCTCTGGTTTATTATTGGCCAGTTAGGTTATTATTTGCTTCTGAATGATAAGAAATTTTTTATCACACTTGGGGCAAGCTCCATGACAAGAGTAAGGAATGGATCATGGTAATTATGTACGGTTGTATAGCCCCAACCAGTAACAGCACTCATTTTCATGCCTCGTGTCATATAATCCTCTTTATAATCCTGTAATATGTCATTATTCCCACCTTACCAATGAGAAAGCCTAGACCGGGAAGGATTACGTAGCAATATGCCCAAAGTTCACACAGCTGGCAAGTGGCAAAATCGTTGTTTGAACCTAATTTTTCTGATCCAGATTCAGTGCTCACAGCTTCCTGTGCATTTATTTGAAGGACACAAGGACGGCTTCCATGACAAAAATTAACTCGCCCTCCAGCCTATCAGGGTGCCTGAAATGCCAGAAATAAATGGACATTTTTGAGTCCTGAGAATTCTACAATCCTCTAGAAACCCCTTTAAAATGGAAATGCCCTAGGGATGAGCCACAGTGACAGCAAGATCACTCAGGAGGAATCAGTTTATAGTAATAACAACAACGACCATTTATTGAACTTGTACCACATCCAGGGCTCTGGGCTAGGCTCCTACATACACTAGATAATTCACTTCATTCTCAAAATAATCCTTTGTGATCGGTATTATTTTCCCCATATTAAAGGTGAATAAACTGGGCCTGAGAATGCTTAAGTGACTTCTCCAAAGTTACACAGCAAATAACTAGAGGAACCTGTTTCTTACTCTCAAACGTGCCTGGCTGTATAGACAGTGCTTTTCATCACTATATTATATGGCCTCTTACCAGACCCTTTTCCAATAAGACACTGAACAGGGGAGATGAGAGGTAGGGACACCTTCAGGCAAGGAACTGGGGATAAGGATTCAAGTTGTAATTTTTGTACAAGTTTGTCTGGATCTGGCTTGAATTACTATTTATGAATGATGAGCTATAAAAAATTTATAAAGCCCTCTCTGTTTTTTAATTTTTACTCTTTTTTTAAACATGGGTCCCTCTACTTTAAATTTATTGCTTGTGTGAAATGTGTATTTGGCACTTTTTTCTTGGTCTATCCAGGCAGTATTTTTGAAATGTTGTTTCTTACTGAGTGCCCTAAGGAACTGATGATATTAATCGTGCTGAAGAAAGAACAAGAATATAAGATTCATGCTGCTCTTTGATTAAAGCTTCTTAGATAGAATTTTACCTCAAGAGCTTTGTTGTTTTAATGGCCTCCTATAGGTATTTTTCTGAGAGGTCTCTGAGGGGTTTGTTTCCGAGTTCCTAGTAATAGTGCCTGTCAGCTTCCAGGCTGCATGTATTTTACTTCAAAGGAGAGCCTGGGTAATTTGCCTATTTCTGCATTTTAGAGTGGAGTCAAACAATGCCAAATAGGCTATCATGTGTTGACAAGGAGTCAGCAGGAAAGGCTAGTCGGCTAATCACCAAGTTGATATATTTGAGACACTGTGCGATGGTTTCAGCTCTGTATCAACTAAGTACTTTCCCCGCACTGTGGGAATCGATTAATGAGGAGAGGTGGAAGTTAGGGTCCCAGTTATGCTGTTTATTGCGTTACTGTCTTAAATAGGAATATGTGATAGAAGGCTCCGTTGTTGGAATAAAATTCTACCTAATTACCAATTTCTTAAGAATTGCCTTTGATGCAGATGATGCTGGAAATAGAATGCCTTTTGATCTTGCTGAATATTTAACAACCTCACAAGAAGATAAAAATTTAGAAAACTGGTTTCATGATTCAGTAATTCTTTTGCTGAACCAAAATTGTTTTATATATTAAAAACTATTTTTGATATATTGTCCTAACTTTTACAGCTAATTTTCTCAGAATGGTCAATCGTTTATAAGTGACCTTCAGAATGCAGCTTTAGAATTGTATGCACTTTAGTAAAGGAATTTCTACTGAAAAACATAAAGTTTCCAAATTGTATGTGCTTTTCTCAGTTGAAAGGGATATGTTAGATTGTTCTTGATATGTGATGCTACAAAGGTATTAAATAAAATAGTAATGCTTTCTAAAGATATTTCAACTTCAGAAGCGTTTCTTATTTTAAAAAAGGAAAATAAAATCATTTGATTTATTGACTACATTCCATTTTACATATCTCAGTGAAATATCACATCTTCCAGAGAAAAATCAATTACATTTTATTTCCTTTCCTCAGACTAAGCTTAATGACAATCTGAGGTATATAAACTTATATCCTGGCTGCCTCTATTAAGAGATTTCCGACAAAGTAGCTACCCCAGCAAATTGCTTGTGCTACACAACTAGCCCCACCCCATGGACCAAGCTTTGAAATATTGCATCTTACTTGCTCATTTTATAGAATATTTTCTTTACTACCATCAAGCAAACTTTTGGAAAGAAATATGCCAAACGGCCCAAAACAACATAAATCTGAAAATCAATAGCTGATTGTTAATAATACAATCTATAAGAGAGAGAGACTTCAGTTACATTGTCACAAATGTACCAGGAAAGAAGGATAATAAAGTTAAATCCTTTGTAGGTCCCTCCACCATTATCAGGGTTTAATGTTCATCAGCTCGCCCTAGTAGATTAAAAATTAGACCTAATCTTGGACAGATCTGTTTACCAAACAACTGAACCATAATAGTAGAAAAGTATAAGCTAAAATATTTTCAAAACTTATTTACCTAAATGTCAGTCTAATATAGGCAAAAGCAAAAACAAAACACAAAAACCTCATGTGTTATTTTAGTCACGTATGTGGGTGGGCACCAGGGAATGAGTATGGTTAATTGAAGCAATTGTAGAATAAGAAACTATAGACTGAGAGAAATGAAAGAAATTGTTAAGCCATCCCCAGGAGTTTCAGTCTGGCCAGCATGCATCCTTGGTGTGCCCTGCATTCCTGGGTTTCATATTTCCTCCAGGTTGTGAGGTCCAGGGCAGGTCTGACCTGGGCTGGGTCTCAGGAGCTGGGATTGTAAGGGGCAGACAGCCTAGCAGTATGGCGCAGCATCAGGAAGGACAGGGGTATAAAGTGCCAGGTCCATAGTGGCTAAGTCATTCACAGCAAGAGCTGGATGAAAAGGCAGGGACAGCAGGGGGAAGAATCAAAGTTCAGAAAGCATTCCAGGGCAACTTGAAGGCATAGGATGAAGTTCTTTATGGCAGGATACTTCTTGGTGGGAGGGAACAGTTAAGGGCACTTCCAGCTTTGACCTCAGCCTTGGAGAGTGGCCGTGATAGTGACCATGGTAAAGACCAGGGAGGCAGCCAGTAGCCTTATGTTACACTCAGAAGGAAATACAGAGAGCAACAAATTTTATACCTTGTGTGTCCTAGCAAGTTCATGCGGTTGTAAAATCTTGGAGGAAAAAAAAATTTTGGAGTTACCAAATACCAACATATGCAAAGAATTATTAAATTTCCAAAGTAACATTTTGTGCTTGCAAATGAATGTGTGTTCCTTATAGAGTATGTGTGAGCCAAAGATCCACGGCCAAGGAAGGACCCATTTGTCTGGATTTCTGAGCTAGGTGTGAAGAAGGTTGAGCCATGGATTAGCATGCTGAAGGGGATAATGTAGCTATATATTTGTGATAAATGTTAACTGTGTTCAAAAATTACTTGGCTGAAAAGGAGACCTTGTGTTAGTTAGAAAAAAGAAACAGACCTTGAATGTCAGGCTAAAGAATTTGAATTTTATTTAATCAGACAACAACTATTTATCTTTATTTACATTCTTGACACTTTTTGAAGAATTTTTCTCTTGGGTATACCTTGCTCTCTTCACTTTTTAGTCAGACAAACTCTTAATTGCTTTTGGATATTCAAATTCTGAACTGAGAGAACTTAAAGCCATTTAACCTTGGCTGTGTTTTCTCATTTTCACAATGAATGTGTTGGGCTAGAAGATTTCTCAGGTTTCTTCTAACTTAGAGTTTTGAATCTGGGCAGTGTAAAAATAATGCTGTATGTACACTATGATATTGAAATAGAAAAAAGTTATTTTCACTGGCTTAATCATCCAATATCTGAATATAAATATCACTGCAGATTGGGAGTTTGGTGTATCAAATGTTACAATCTTATTTAAATAATGGTAACATTATGACCCAAGAGTCATCCTGTGCTCCTGGCTTTTGTGCTTCACACTACCTTTAAGACACAAACTCCTCCAAAGGTAGGGAATGTGGACACAGTAGAGAAGCAGTTGGTTCTTCATGTTGAAATCTATTGGTAACATATGACAACAGAAGGGTAGTTTAAACCTCCTAGGCAATTTTTTTTTTTACCCAATCTTGAGGTAACAAGGATTGTCATGAATTTAAAAGGGAAAATGATGGAAACACATCAGACTATAGGCATTAGAAATAGGTAATGCCACAATCATTCCAAACTAAATATAATCTACCACCCTCTTGCAAATGAATTCCACAAGAGATTTTCTAACTGGACACAATAAATGCTTTCTCTCTTGGTTCAGAATTCCCCAGGAGTCTGAACATAGACTCACTCCATGAAGGCAGAGTTTGTGCCGTTCACAGTTGTATCTCCAGGCCCAGACAAAACATACCAAAAAGTAGGGTCTCACTAAATTGTGTGAGAGGTAAAGGAATGCATGCTTATGTGACTGATGCACATAAACACTTAAGCACATGCCGGAAGGTCAGCCCAGTGGATGGCATGGATCCCACAGAGTGGCTCCTGAGGGCTCCTAGTAACCAAAGCACGACTCTGAGGGTTCATCAGACCTTCTGGACACTATTGGCTCAATAAGGCTGGCTAAGAGAGTGGTAGAGGATCCCGGCTGGACCTTTCCTGCAAGCCAGGCTCAGCCCCAGAAACAGGGGGTGATGTCTGGACTGAGCCAGGGAAGATGCCCAGTCGATAAGGGTAGAAGCAAGGGCATAGAAGGTAGCAAGCCCTGGCATCTAGCCCCCAGGTGGGGCCTGGGATGGGACTTCCAGCAGAAAGAAGGTAGGACACGACTGTCAGAACTGAGATCTAATTTAACTAATTTCCTCCTTATTCATCACCCAAAACTGTATTCCCACCTCTAAAATGTTATTTTTAACATTTGCTAAAAATAAACAAATATATAGATAGATAAATAAATAAATAACAAAAAAAAAATAAATGTTCAGTTTCTTTCATGGAAGATATCTTTAGGGAATGATGTGATAATAACCAAATATTGGTGACAACTTAAATATTCAAATATAGTGATTGGTTCTAAAAAACACAGATAGCGATACACTAATACTGTATAACTATGTTAAGTAATTTGTAAATATTCTTTTAACATGTTATCAGGTGAAAAAATAAGGTAATAAATCACTAGTATTGCATTTTTTATAAAAAGAAAATTTCATTGATCTACAAAGAAATGAATTTAGAAAGCTGTGAACCAAGATATCATCAGTGGTTTAGGTTAGGTAATTATATTACCTTTTTTTTTTCTTTTTTTCCTTATTTGGAATTTTAAATTTTTCTATAATGCAAACCATTTAAAAGAATTAACAGGCAATAAATTTTTCCTTGATGCACTGAGTTAAAGAAAAGACTCTGAGTGGACTATCACATGTCTTTAGAAGTCCTCAGAAGTAAGTTGACGCTCTGGTGGTTGCTCGTGTTAGCTGGAGGGAGCAATATCACGGAAACCTTCGGTTTCTATTGTATCTGAAAAGCTTAGAACATTGTTATGTGGCATATAAACTGTAGGTCAGAGCAGTAATACAAAAATAATAAGAGTAGTTTTGCTTCAAGAAATCTAACTTAATTTAAAGTGACTGAATACCAATTTATAAGCCTGAGGTACATTAGAGTTTGAGCACTTTTTGTTTCCTTTCAAATCTACATTGATATTTGGCTCAGTGCTCACAGGAAAGCAATTCAGCACCAAAGGTGCAATTTTTCTTCCGGAATGCTAAAATCAATTTAGCTGTTTGGCTTGTAGTAAATGGTGAGTTGTATTCTCAGATGCCAAAATTCCTCCAATTATAGGTGTACATTACTAAGACTAATGAAAAAAAAAAAAAAGAAACAATATAAGCCCTCCCTTTTTAATTCTTGGCATTCAAGTCCTGAATATAAAGAACAAAATGCTCTTAAAAGAAGAAAATTCCTACCCTCAGCTAAAAATTTGTAAAATCAACTTATGATTGCTTGTAATTTTAGAGAGGGTTTTGTTATTTTCTCTAAGAATATCCTTTTCTTCTGTATTAACTATTTCTAGACTCTTTGCTGAAAAGCAGCTTTATATTTTACATGTGACTTACTAGAAAAATTCCTAAAACATGGCTTATAAATCATGATGTTCCATGATTTTTTAAAACCTTCCTCCAATTGACTGAAAAAAAATAACCAAAATGAAATCACAAAAGGAGGTATTTTTTGTGTGGGGGATAAATCCATTATCCATTTAAAACACACACACACACTAAATTAACATTTCAAAAATTTAAAGAAAAATTATCACATCACCTTAAAGTTAGATCTGAAAGGCATCAAGGTATGGTTTGAAAGAATACAGACATTGAAATCATAGAAAATCGATTTCATGTCCCAGTTTGGTCAATTACTGCATGGATATAGGGCCAAATTACTGCATGCCTCTGTGCCTCAGTGTCTCCTGTTTACAATGAGAATGATCACCCTTACCTAGCAGGCTTGTAGTTAGAAAAAAAATATTATGCAAAGGCCCTGTCGTAATCGCAAACAAATACTAAATATTTAATAAGTGCTAGCTGGGGACTTGTTTGTTTATTGTTTATCTCTTTCACTATACTGTAAACTTGTTGAGGGCAGGAACTATATCCTCTTTGTACCCCACCATCTTAGCCTAATTTCTAACCCCCAGGAGTTATTCAATAAACATTTGTCGAATTAATTAATGTTGCAATGTAGTATCTTACAAGGATTAAGGGCTCCAATCATGATTATTTCTGACTTTATTATAATCTACTATACTAAATCTTCCCATCCTGCCAGAGTTCCAATCCCCTTTAGATTTTTTAATTACGTTATCACAAATACCTCTTCTCTACATCTTTTGTATTCACTTGTCTAAAAGCTGGAGCAAAATTTTGTGTCCAGTGTTCCCTATTTTGTTTGCTATTTAATCTCCCACGTTTTCCATCATGTCCTTAATATTAAGCAGTTCTGTCTTATTGAGCCAATTTAATTCCAATTTACAATTCTTCTCACTTCCTCACTTTTCCCACTGAAAATTGTACCTACCTATGACTTCTGTGCGAATGGCTACGCTTGAAAGAATTATATGCATCTCCATACTTGCCCTCTCAGTCCTTCAATAGTACCTCAAGGTCACCTGCCTTGAAGACTGGTAAATCTGGTCATAGTATGGATAATTCACAAGTAGAGGAATATAGAAGTTCTCCTTGCCATGCAGAAAAGGCCTTCTGAATGTTAATATCAGCATTAATTCCTTCTGTGACCTGAGGCAAATCACTTAATTGCTAGCTGTCTTTCTTTCCTGATCCAAGGATAATATTAACATACTTCTTTAGGTCCTTATGAGGTATAATACATTGAATTGATTGCAAAGGCATTTTCAGAATATGAGTCACTGTAGAGACATCTGATGAACTCTGAATTCCCTGTGTTGCCTGCAATGCCACTTCTGGAGGTAGATGTCTAGGTAGAGAGAGAGATGTTTGAGGCAAGGGGTAGTTATATAGGGCAGAGATGTCTATTTCTAAATTCCCAATTATCTGGTGTCAGTTGTCTATGTTGTGGGTTATATCTGGGCTGCTTGATGCACTGATCTTTCTCCCATCTTTAGGCATTTTTCTGGTTTCTATCCTATGCACTTGGCAAAGGAGATAAAATTCAAATTAGTCTTTTTTTTTTCTAGTAAACTATCTCTAGCAAGAAGTTAGATTGAGCAGCCAATTATAAATAATACTGATACATTGGGTTTAGGATTATAATAGTAAGATATTTGTTTAGCATTTAACTATTTTGAAGCGCTTTCACAACATATATCATCTTAATTCAGCCTTACCATAACCTTTTGAGGTGGGTAGCAGCCTAATTTATGGAAGAGAAGCGTGAGGTCCAAAAGATTCAGTATGTTATCCAAACTCACCACACTAACAAATGACAAACTCAAACCTGTACTTCCTGGTTCTACATGGAGTAATATTTTGTTCTGTTATTCCAGGCTGCCTCTATGTTTCAGGCAAAGATGGGTGACACCCAGCTATAAACCATGATCACATGGAATTCAGACAGGGTAGGAAAATGGGAAACTGATGAAAAAGCAAGCACAAAGGAACTTATCATTTGAAGTCAAATTCAAGGTTCTTTTGCTTAGGAAGTAAAAGGAACTGTTTCTTCAAGATTAATTTTAATATTCTAATGAATTAAAATTAATTCAGTTAATTAATCAGTTATTCTCCACCAGAGCATTCAGCCAGAATGAGGAGAGGGCGGTATTTTTAATTCCCAGTAAAAATGACGACTTGATTTCTTGATGATAGTATTAACCAATGACTCAACTCCAACTCCTCCTCCCCTAAAATAATAGGAATAAGGAGAATTGATTTTTTTCATTCATTATGTATTCGTTTACTACCATTTGCAAAGAAGCTTTAGTCTAATGGATGAAGGGGGTGGGGAGAACAAATAAGTAAATAGATTATTATGATACAGTAAGTGTTATAATGTTACAAAGGATGGCACTAAACCCAGAAGAAAGAACAGCCATTAAGGTGAATTAAACCATTACTTATACTCATTAAGAAAGAGTTAATTAGATCAGTGGTGCAAGAAACTTTGGCTATTAGAGCAGTAGTTCCAGTAATTGTGAATGGTGAGAGGAAGGAGAAGGAGGTGGGAAGTAGAGGGAGACGATGAAGGTAAGAGATAAGCAAGGACTAGACCTTCAAAGACCACTATGGCCTACTAAGAAATGTTAACTTTATACTTAGTGCTGTGGGAGCTGCTGATGAATCTTACAAAATTAGAAAAGTTTGTGGGGCAGATGGATTTAGCGACCTGATAGGTCTGTCAGCTGACTCAGAAACATTCGAGGAGGTTGTTGGTGAAATCCAAGCAAGCAAAGACCAGGTAAGGAGAGGTCATGGTCTTTGTGGCACATCATTTAGCTCATACCTGGGCAAACTAAAACTCAGGTCTCCTAATTCCTAGTCTGGCATATTTTTCTCCCATCCCACAATGACTTCCAATCTCTTTGATATTTTTTTCCTTTAGAGAATTTTATTCCTTTTGGAATATGTGCTGAGATGCTAGAACATTTTTAAAGGTATTCTCATTCTCTACTAGAACCAAATATTTATCATGGTGATGTTAACATTTAGACACTTCTTACCAGCAGTCCCATTCATGTGATCGCATGTGTTTTTCTTCTGAGAATGCTAAAGCTCTTTCTACTTTTATGGGTAAAAGTAAAGATGCCTAAAATTTTTCTAGCTAAATACTTTAAACGTCAAGCTTTGACTTTTCTTCATATTGCAGTTTGGAGAATAAAGTGAAGAAATTGTTTTATTCTGCAGTATCAAAAGATAACTGTTCGTTGTTAATGAGAATCGTAGGGCCAGTTCAACTGCAGTGATAAGTTCAGAGCATAAAAGATCATATATCAACATGACCTCACTAACCTTCTCTGTACTAAATGACAAACTGCTAGGAATAGCCTTTGGATCAGGTCATGGAGACACTAAAATACCCTTCAACCATAGAACTCTATTGACCTCTATCTATCATTTACCACCGTCAATCACAGAAGCCTGCTTCAACGCCAAACAGAATCTCAAACAAAAAATAGAAGGAGAGAAAACTTCCTTCAAATAGTTCAACTTCTGATTTTATTTAGCATTTCTTTGGACTTCTGAAATAATGTGTGGAAAGATCACAGCAAGTTGTACCATGCTTTTTGCATTTGTGGAGGGATTGTGGTATAAGAGAGGAGCAAGGTTTTAGGGATAGTGGGTTTCAGTCAGGCATCTATGCCTCTTCCCCCTTCCATAAGAGGTTAACACTATCATCGCTATAATGATAAGACAGATACATGACATTACTCTTTGCCTTACAGCAGAGCTAGACCAAGCTAATAGAGATTTGGTTAGCTTTTTAAGAGAAAGAGAATAGCGTGATTCAGCCAAAGGTTTCTAACACTGACAGCTTTGTGCTATACATACCTGCTGCAAAGATTTATTCCCCAACTTCAAATACGTGCTATTGTTCCTTGTTCTGAATGTGTCTATGAGAGATTTTTCCAGTCTTCTTAGAACAGCAGAGTTTTTTAAAAATTATTTTCATGGAAATGAATACATTCTTCTACCACCATCATCCACTCTAAAATCCATGTGTTATTTTCATGCCTTTTTCTATGTAAGTGAGAAATATTTAGGAAGGCATAAAAAATGAAATACAACCTTACACAGATTGTTGAATTTCATAGTTTGTCAACTGGCGGTTCAAGATTTCACACAGCACGTATGCATTTGACATTGGGACAGGCACCATGGCTTACTGGAGAAACACTACTGAGCCATATAGACACTGTCCTCACATTTACAAAGTTTGTGAGGGATAATATCAAAGGCAATTTGCTGAATGAATGGTCTTGATGTTCACATAACACAAAAGGGATGTATTTTCCTATGGCTTGGTCTAAATTACAACAAAACAATTGACCAATAAGATCTTTAAAAAAAAAATAACTTGCAATTTCAACTGTAGCTTTTTCTTTAAATTTTTTGTTATCTCAATAATACCTATTGCCTCATTTATATGTTATACAATGACGAATTTAATCAAGAAAAGAAAAATCAAGGCCTGAATATTGTGCCAATCAGAGAAACACATGTATAATAACAAAATAAACCTATTACCTGCACAAAATCAGATTTTAAAGAACAGTTTTCTAAGTGGGAGAATGTGTGACTTTGTATAATGCCAATGACATACTGAAGCCTCACAGCATTCCTGTTTTTGCAACCCATGTTGTAGGAGATGACGTTATTATGTGGTCCCACTGGATCTTCAACATCTAAGCCTCTGGATGGTCCCATTGGATCTTCAACAGCTAAGCCTCTGTTGAAAAATTCTTAAGAGTTTATGCCATTACCATCAAGGAAACCTCAGTAACCTCCTATTCTGTAAATCAGAAATGGGAACGATTATTCCCCTGCTTACTGCTAACATGTAAAAGTAACAACTTGACAGATAAGGTAGGAGGTGGGTGCATTGTTAGGCATGGAGGAAAGGAAAGCCCCAGTAAGGCAAGAAATATTCATGACTCCACAAAAAATCCATCAGTGAATCAAACTATTCATAGGGAACCTGCTACATGCTTGGCACTATAGTGATTTAAAGAACTGTAAATTGTTTCTATCATCAGATTATTCCATTTTAGTCTCAGAAACCAAACCAATGCATGTGCAACAAATGCAGAGAAATGCCACAGCCCGTCACTGTAATGGCAGTACAGAAATGAAAATATAGGTGTTCTCAGGTATAAGCTGTTCATTTGAGATACTTATTACTGTCATTAGTCCTGTAACAGAATCAAAGTAGAAACAAAACAAAGATGGGTACTGCCTGGCCTGATTTCTAATGATAACAATGTAATGACACAGGAATCCTACTTTCATACTACTTCCAAAGGCAAGTAAAATGATGACATTAAAAAGACTTTGACAGGCCAGGCGCGGTGGCTCACGCCTGTAATCCTAGCACTCTGGGAGGCCGAGGCAGGCGGATCGTTCTGAGCTCAGGAGTTCGAGACCAGCCTGAGCAAGAGCGAGACCCCGTCTCTACCAAAAAATGGAAAGAAATTAATTGGACAGCTAAAAATACATGTAGAAAAAATTAGCCGGGCATGGTGGCGCATGCCTGTAATCCCAGCTACTTGGGAGGCTGAGACAGTAGGATTGCTTGAGCCCAGGAGTTTGAGGTTGCTGTGAGCTAGGATGACTCCACGGCACTCGCCCCAAGCAAGAGAGTGAGACTCGGTCTCAAAAAAAAAAAAAAAAAAAAAAGACTTTGACAGCTGTGTTGCCCAAATTTTTTTCAACCACGTTAACTCTAGAGTGTTAACTTACAGACTAACATAAGAGTTAGTCATAAAAAATTCACTGGAAAAATATATACCAGGCATGCGTTCTGGTGGGGACAAGCAGACAATTAATTAATGAGAATTTGGATACTGATATATGCTATTAGATAGTTTTTCTTGAGTAGTGTAATAGAACAAATTCAGGCTTGCTTGGCTAGCATCAACGAAGCCTTCTTAAAAGTGGTAATATTTGAATTGAGACATCAATGAGAGAAGGAAGCCTCCATTGAGGGGGAAGAAGATCATTTCAAGCAGAAGGAACAACAAATACAATAGTCTTGAGGTGGAGACAAGCTTCTTTAACGTGAGGGACAGAAGGAAGGCCAGCATGACTGGAGTAAGGGAAGGGAAGATTTGTAGAAGATGAGGCTAGAGTAGACCAGTGTCCAATTATGTAGATTTTTGTAGCCCGTGCTAAAGTCTGGATTTTTTTACTGGGTGTAGTGGAGAGACTTTTGAAGATTGTAGGTGGAAAAATAGTTTAATCAACACTTTAGGAAAAAAATCACGAAGGCTATGGAACAGTGGAGAATGAAGACAGGAAGGCTGTTGCATCCAGCCAGGTAAGAGAGGAAGGAAAATTGGACTAACTTGTACAGTCTCGTCTCTAGACAACAAGTCACTGGACTCAGGGCATATTTTGGTATAGAGACAGCAGGAATTACTGGTGTATTGGGATGTGGCAAGTGAGGGGAAAAGTGGAATTAAGACATCAATATATTTTGCCTGAGCTATTGGGTAAATGCTACTGCTGTCAGGGAGGCCCCTGAAAAGTCAAGGGGTGGGACCCAGAGCTCAGTGGACGGGACTGGCTTTCAGTTGGTTCATGGTCAGTTCAAACACTGCTATGACATGTGGAAGGCAGACCACATATGTAGCAATGGAAGAAGATCAGGGAAATGGTAGGAACAGGTGGTTTTACCCAACTACATATGATTTTTTTTTCTATAAAGTAACAAGCATAAACTAAGAGTAAACTGAGGAAAGGCAGTGCTAGAGATTTGAGGAAAGAGAAGTTGTAAAATAAACATCTTAGAGGAGAAAGTGAATTTGTAGAGAAGTGTGATAAGTTTGTCTAGAAATGTAAAGAAGCCAGTTTTGATACGTGATCATATTTGAAGTGAGGCCAATTAACATGGTTGTATGATTTTTCCAATGATCTGCATAAAGTAGATGGTTGGGTTTAACCATGGGTATAGTTTCCTATTGCTCCTATGACATACTTCAAAGCTAGTTGCTTTAAACTACACAAATTTATTATCTTACCATGCTAGAGGTCAGAAGTCCAAAATGGACATCACTGGGTTAAATTCCAGACGTTGGCAGGGCTGCATTCTTTTTGGGGGCTCTAGGGAAGAATCTGTTTCTTTGCCTTTTCCAGCTTCTAGAGCTCATTTCTTGGCTTATTGTTCCCTTTGCTCTACAAAGCCCACAATGGCTGCCAAACCTCCACTTCTCCCTCTTCCGCCTTCCATGGGATGACACTGCAATTGATTAGCAACATGAATTCCATTTGCAGCTCTAATTCCCCCTTGCCGTATAACCTAATGTATTCACACAATCCAGCGACTTCTTTGGGGAGCCATTCTTCCACCTACCACACCATGATTGAGTTTTGCGAATTGAAGAGAATGGAGATGAGTGGGCATGTTTTTGTGGAATGGTTATGCTGCAGAACCATAGACGCCAAGCTGAGGAGAGAGCAAGGCTATGAGAAGGATGGTTAGGAGGGAGCAAACTAGTAATGTCAAGGAGTGCTGGGTCTTAGTGAGGTCAGAGAATTTCTGGAGTGGGAGCACTAGAATTGGGGAAGTAGAGGAGTAGGAGGTGATGGTCAGAAAGCAGGAGATTTAAAAATGGGATTTCGGAGACATGGTGTTATTGGAGATGGCAAGGCTTATGAGTTTTGAAACTGAAGTACCCAAAGAAATGAGTAGTAAGTCACTTTATTCTAAAATAAATCAGATACCTAGCATTGGCCTCAAAGTTATAATAAGGTTCTAGGGTGCTTATTTTTTGAAGCAAATATGTACAGTTTATAGATTTTGAAAAGTAAACCGAGTTGCACATTCTGTTCCTGGCCCCTGGACCTCTGCCAGGAGGAAGCCCTCCTCCAGCCTCAGTGGGGTGGTGTAGGGAGAGCCGTGTATGCAGAGGAAGTTCTGTCCCCAGGGAAACAGGGGTCAAACGACCTATGCAGAAGACTGATGCTCTGTGTGAGAAAGATGGACCATTCTATTTGGGGACTAGTAAATGGCTTAGAAAATCATGTGTAACTGCTTCCACTAAAGTGTGGCAGTTACCTGGGATGCCTTTATGGTACCTGGGGAATATTTTGTATCTAATTTGCCAAGGATGTTCCTATTTTGAACTTGAAACTGTTTTATGCTTTATTTTGCAATACGAATATGGGTCATCTCATTGCAGTGTTCACTGTAAGATTTCTCTCTAGTGTACTATGCCCAGAAAGCATTGAATTAGTTCTGCTCTATCAAAACCAGTGAAAAACTGTCTGAGAAGTTTATAGTTTCCATGTCACATTATTAAAATGTCATTATATTTTTCCAAGCCTATGCATACACTTTTTTCCAAAGCAGTACAAAATGACAGTTTACTGAAAACAAGAGGCCAGATTTGCATGTTCTCTATAATTTGGGGGTGAATATCTACTGAATAAAACTAGAGAGTAGATGAAACAGTACATTATGTGTTCCAAGGTCAATAGTTAATTAAATGTAATTATTGCAACAATATTATTAGGAAATAAGAATTTGCCTTACGCCTTTTGAAGAGAATTTAGAAATAAATGTTTGGTTGTTTTAGTAGTTAGAAACTAGTACACTATATGTCTTTTAAATATTTTACCAAAATAATGGATGCCACTACATTATGGAATGTGCAAATACAAGTTGCAGTTTTCAAAAAATTCATGTGATTATTTCCATGACGCTTCTAATAGCCTCACATGTCTCATCCCACATCAAGCCCTTCACGCACACTCTCATATCCCCCCTTCCCAAACTCTTCTTTCTCTCAGCTTTTCAATTTTCTAAGCATCCTATGAAACCCAGCTCTTCCACAGAAATTTCTTTGACCATGAGACCCACACGCTGTTCATTTCTGACTTCCTTTTGGCCTTGGGGTTAGTACCACTGTTCCAAAGTCTAATGGTCTCTATTGGCTAGTTTTCACGTTTAACAGTTTAAGGTCTATAAAGACAAATTGAATTCTTACGTGGTTCTTCCACATCCCTATGGAACCAGCCTGGTCCGAGACACAGAGTCATGCTCAAAGACACATTTTATTTACTGATTTAATGGATAATTGGTGCATGCCTCAACTCCCCAAACCAGCCATCCTTTAAGAACATATCCAGCTTGAGATTTCATTTTGTGATGCCAGTGGTGACAGTGGCACGGAAATAAAACAATGTATAGACTCTAGGCCACAGTTACATATTTCATCAACAATTTTAATTACTTTTTGACACATTAATTTAATGTAGGCCAAGGGAAAAACAAACCAATTCTCCAATAAGCACTCATCTATCAAGAGGTCATTCCAAGGATGAATATTTTGTAGGTACATGTATGCATATGTAAATGGCATCACTATAGTAGTAATACATTGCACCAGTGGTGCACCATAGCAACTTCTTTTGCTGTCCAGTGAGCCAAGGCTGTGCCCATCCAACGAGGTTTGTATCTCAAGCCTACTGGGGGTTGGGGGACAGTAGGGCTTTTTCTCAGGTGCTCTTTCTCAAGAGTATCATTGCTCCTTATATCTGTAGAGTTCTCTTTACCTCTTATTAGCCAGTCCCTGGTTCCTCTAATCCTCTATTATAGTTAACAATTCTTTATATAAAGCTTTCTGTGTTTGAATTACTGTGTTGTTTCCCTGTCTTGATTGCACCCAGACTATCTATATATCTATACCCTCCCAAATATCTATACCTATATATACACACATATATAATCTGCATATATCTGTGTACCTATATATCTATATGCCTTCTCACTCACTCACTCTTGCTACCCCTTCCCCAACCCCCAACCAAACATTGATCTGTTTTCTGTCACTATAGGTTAGAATGCATTTTCCAGAATGTTATATAAAGAGAAGCCAAAGGTTTTCTCCTATGCTTTCTTCTGTAGGTTTTATAATTGTAGGTTGCATATAGTTCCATGATTTATTTTGAGTTTATGGGACAAGATGTGGATCCAAGTTCTTTTTTTGCATGTGGATATCCAGCTTGTTAAACCACATATTGAAAACACAGTCATTTCTCTGCTGAATTGCTTTGTCAAAAAGCAATTGTCCATAGATTGGATTTGTTTCTGGACTTTCTCTTCTGTTTCACTGATCTATTTGCCCTTCCTTATGCCAATGCCACTCTATATTAATTAATATAGCTTTATACTAAGTCTTCAAATCAAGTAGTATTAATCCTCTAACTTTGTTCTTCTTTTTCAAATTGCTCTGGTTATTGTAGGACCTATGAATTTCCATATACATTTTAGAATCCCCTTGTCAATCTTTCCAAAAAAAAAAGCCTGCTAGGATATTGATTGGAATAACATTGAATATAGAAATCAATATAAGGATAATTGACAGGTTGACAATATTGAATTTTCTACCCCATGAACAAGTTATACTGCTTCATTTAAGTATGGAGTCTTTAATTTCTCTCAGAAATGTTGCATAATTTTTGGTGTATAGGTTTTTCATATCTTTTATCAAATTTATTTCCTAAATAGTTCCTACATGTTATTTTAATGACATTGAATTTCATATTGATCATTGCTAATATGTAGAATACAATTGACTTTTGTATATTGAACTTGTATTCTCTAACCTCACTAAATTCACTTATTCTAGTGTCTTTTTTACCTGTTCCATCAGTCTTTCTATTTAGATAATCACGTCATCTGAAAACAAAGACAGTTTTACCTCTACCTTTTCAATATATTAATATCTTTTCTTTTTTCTTGCCTTTTGCATTGGCTAGAACTTCTAACACAATGTTGAGTAAAAGAGGTATGAACAGACCTTGTCTTGTTCCTGATGTTAGGGGGAAAGCATTAAGGTATGATATTAGCTGTAGGTTCTTTTGTAGATGAACTTTATCAGATCAAGAAAATCCCCTTCAATTCCTCATTTACAGAGAGTTTTCATCAGGAATGGATGTTAGATTTTGTCAACTGCTTTCTTCACATCTATTGAGGTGATAATACAGTTTTTCTTTTTTGGTCTATTACTCCATAAGTTACATTATTTGATTTTCAAATGTGAAACTATTCTTGGGATAAACTCCACTTGTTCATGATGCATTATTTTTCTTTTCAAAAAGACAGAATTTGAAACCCATGGGAAGAAAAAAACAGCCAGGAAAATATGATGATGCCTTCTTAATTCCTTAGTCAATTTTAGTAAGTAATGTGGGCTTTGGGGGAGAATGGAATCTATGTTTGCTTCCCATTATTTCTCAATATCATTTCCAGCACAAGTCTTATGCAATTTCTGAGATGGGTTTAATGGGATTTTTTTAAATATGCCATCTGCTGGTCTTCTAATCTTAGCACCAGTAAGAAAGGCTGAGATCTGGTAAAATACATAACTAAACTTTATAGAATTTGTATCTTACCTGGTAACTTTTCTCCAGCAGAAATAATGCCCAAGTAGTTTTTCCTCATTATTTTCTAGCAACAGACGATATACTTCCTCAGAACCTTGTCTTGGTTTTCAGCTTCTACATTGTATCTGACATTTCATAATTAACATGAACAAGTGATTTCAGTAATGGTATAAGCTTCAATTGTTAACCAGCAAGGAACATATTTCAAAAGGAAAGTTTTAACTCCATGATATTCTCCCAATCTGGGCAGTCATTTTATTATTGTTACCAGAAACCAATACATTATTTTTATGTAGTACATAAAAGAGGTAGCTATAGATATATATTTTTAAATATATGGATATATGCTCTTTATATGTAGTTTTTACTCTACTGTTATTTATCGAAGAGTGCAAATAGAACATATGGTGAGTGGGGAAGGAAGAGTGTCTTTTATGTAGGTCTTTTTTGTTCATTCAATCGAAGGAACGTTCATGGAATGCCAACTCTACACAGGGTTCTTTTGTTAATAGTATTTCTTAATTTGTTATCCCTGTCCTAAATGATGGTATTTTATCATTTCATTCAATAGGCCTATTTTAACAGAGCGATGGCTACTCTTAGATTAGTCACATGATGGATGATAATGTAATTTATTTCATTCAAATAGGGACAGTTCTTGCATTTCTAGGAATCCCATTATCTTGAAAACTTTGCCCTATTCTCTTCTTCTTCTTTTCATGAAATTATCTCCTTAGCTTAATTACAAGTATAGTGTTTTCCCACAGGCGATATAATATCTACTTACCCTAAACACCCTAAAGTCAAGAAAACTTAGTGTTAAGTAAAATTGATTTGCTCAGTCCAGATCGAAAACAGCATTACAGCTCCCTGGTTAATCAATGTAAATTTTGCTAATGCCATAAGGAGTCAAACCCATCTGTAAAAGGACACGTGTGCAACCTATTTCATAAATGAATAAATTGTATCTTCTATGTAATTTTAATTTGATCTCTCTGAAGTAGTTTTGTGAGACAAAAAGGACATTTTCTCAAAATACTGTGTTTAATTGTATAACATGAGTTATGTCCAGAGAGGACAAGAGAAATGTACAGAATTATATAGAAACATTTACTGACACAAAAAACTACCTGAGCTATTTATAAGTTGATCAACCGGTTATTATAGCAAATTCATAGTACATTTATCCTAATGAAAATCTACACAATAGTGACCACAAGAACAAGAAGTCCCTACCTTTCACCAAATTTAAAATTTTGAAAATTGTTTCTAAGGCGACATCAGTATTTCTCTGTATATGGAAGATGTTGTTGTGCTTAGATTTCCTGATCAAATGAATATTCAGCATCAAATAAATTTAAAATGTAATCAGTATATATCAATATTATCAATAATCGATATAATCAATATTATATCACAATAGCAAAGATATAATAAATATAAACTTCTTTGATGAGATAAAATAATCAATGTGCTGACTTTTTATATGATGTGCCAATCGTATAAAATAGCACAAATGAACTAATTACTTATTCATCAAAGAGGTTGAAAATTGCACCTCTTACACATAGAATTCCTAACAGTACCACTTCACTATGTGGTAACCTAAAGTGATACACTAGCTAAAACATGCTTTAGTTACAATCTTACTGACATTTCTTTGGCTTGGGATTTAGGAGGATTTTGGGGGGATCGTATCACTTTTCAGCTCTCCTGAAGCTGTCCATAGACATTTGAGCTGCTGCCTTCTTTTTCCTAATGTATTTTCCCTCTAGCAAGCAAAAGCTTTCATTCATAATTATTCTGTTGACCTTAAAACTGCCTCAAAATAATGTAGCCACTGATTACTTAATGCTTCTGTTGACAGCTATGAGAGTAGTTCACACTTCACTGGAAGGTCATAAAAAAAGAATCACCAGATCATTAGCACAAACTTTTTTTTCTTTTTCTATGGAGGTTTGAAAGTGCTCTCAGGAACTGTGAAGATGAGTGGTATCCCAGAAAACAAGTGCTTTCTTCAAAATCTGTCAAAGTTTTAAGTGAATGGATTA
Source organism: Propithecus coquereli (assembly GCF_000956105.1). Classification (NCBI taxonomy): domain Eukaryota; kingdom Metazoa; phylum Chordata; class Mammalia; order Primates; family Indriidae; genus Propithecus; species Propithecus coquereli. Next base: position 2,178,867 of record NW_012147745.1, on the reverse strand, counting down.
AAGTGGCAAAAACTGAGGTTTGGGTGTTAATTGAACCTGAATTGAGGAAGATGATATTCAGCGCCACAAAAATGAGTCTTGTGACATAACCCTTAAAATCAAATGGGTAACTTGAACCAAAAGTATTCTCCTTTTTCTTTGTATTTGGTCCTCAAAACTTTTTAAGTAAGTAAGGGTAAAAAAGTCAAGACTGCCTTTGGGGAAGCTACATTAACTTTTCAAGGCTTAGCACTTGCATATTTCATGCCTAATAGGTTGCTGAACAAAACCAAATAAAGTACCAGAATAACATCAGCTCTGTCCAAGTGTCACCAGGAATGGATGCTTAGATGAGGGTTAGTGTAGGTTCAGCAGGATCCAAGGAAGTCTAGGGAACTGGGACCAATTCTGGGATACCCCAAAGCCGAGCAGATTTGGAGGAAATGCAAAGAGTGCAATGGCTATGGGGCACCTGTGTTTGAGATACCAAGCACTGCCAATTTAAATGCTGATGCTCAGGAAAGGAGATGAGGAGTGTGGATTTGTATCTCTCTCAAGACCTACTTAAATGTACAATTAGTCATCAGAGGTGAGAAGCAAGCTGTATCTAATTGCTGGATATCTGAATATACACAGTTCCCTAGCTGTTAGTATTTTTTACTCAGACTGGAGATCAGAGGGAGCTGAGTTTAATTCCAATATCTGTCACTTTCTTGTCATGATTTTTATAAGTTATAAAAATCTCTATATTTAAACATTTTTTTAAAACAAAATCAAATTCCTTCCCCCACCTTTGGATAACGGGATTGTTTTAAATATCAAAAGGGATAAAATATATAAGAGTGCT
>NW_012147745.1:2163663-2164841 GCF_000956105.1 Propithecus coquereli | reverse complement strand
TTTAACTTTTATTATTATTATTTTTTTATTTCAGCATATTATGGGGGTACAGATGTTTAGGTTACGTATGTTGCCCTTGCCCCCCCGACCAAGTCCAAGCTTCAAGCGTGTCCATCTCCCGGATGGTGCACATCACACTCTTTGTGTATGCATATACCTGTCCTCCCCTCCCCCCTCCTCCCCCCTTGTCTTCTTTCTTTATTCACCCCTTGCCTTTGGCAATTCTACAGCCTCTTTCCGTCTTCCTGAGAGCAAGCTCAGGTGAGCATCTCATAGCCATCAGCCCAGAAGAAAGGCATGGCTTGTATGGTGTGGATTTCACTACTTCGGAGTCTAGGATCTCAGAATGTCTAGAGTGGTTACAGACTAAATGTTTGGCATAAGGGACAGGGAGAAGCCCAAAGTGACTCCTCAGTCTTGAGTATGGCAACCAGAAAGATGGAAGCACTAATCACCCTTTATAGAGCCAATAGAAAAGGAGGAGCAAAAGTGAACTGTATTAGTTCGCTATGCTGTGTAACAAATTCACACAAACTTAGGAGCTTAAAACAACACACATTTATTATCACATCATTCCTGTGGGTCATGGGCCTGGGCTTGGCTTAGCTGGGTTCTCTGCTTCAGAGTTTCACCAGGCTGCCGTCAAGGTGTCAGCCAGGGCTTGGTTCTCACCCAGAGGCTCAACTCAGGGAAAGACATGCTTCCCTGGTTGTTGGCAGCATTCAGTTTCTTGCAGCTGAGGGTTCATGGCAGCTACCCTCTTCAAAGCCAGCAGCAGAGGAAGACTCTAGAGCAAGCCTACTAGAAAAACACGTCATGTTCCATCCAGATTGTTGCAAAAGGTATTAATTCATCTTTTTTATGGCTGAGTAGTACTCCATGGTATACATATTCCACATTTTATTAATCCACTCATGAATTGATGGGCACTTGGGTTGATTCCACATCTTTGCCATTGTGAATTGCGCTGCAATAAACATTCAAGTTAAGATGTCTTTTTGATGAAAAGTCTTCTTTTCCTTTGGGTAGATACCCAACAGTGGGATTGCTGGATCGAATGGTAAGTCTACTTTCAGTTCTTTGAGGAATCTCCATACTGTAGTCGGGGCTCAAGCATTACAAAAACAATCCATGTAACCTAAAATATTTGTACCCCCTCAATATTTTGAAATTTAAAT
>NW_012147745.1:2160403-2163613 GCF_000956105.1 Propithecus coquereli | reverse complement strand
AAATGCCTCTTTGAAGAGCCAGATTTTAAGCTTTTTACTCAGCCCTAGCTGCAGCTAGCATGTTGGCATTATGATGTAATTTCAGTGATAGCTTTTGAAGTAAGGGTATAGTGGATGACCTTGGACACAGATATTCAATCCAATAAACTGAGCATTCTAAAAGGGGAAACAAAGACCATGTAAACCCTTTCAGGCCAGAATGCCTACCTCTTGCTTCCTAGGATATAGTTACTTTGGTCAAGGTTTATTACCTTCAAGTTACCCCTGTCTGCACTCTGCTCCATTATGGCAAGATTCTTCCCAGGCATCCAAGGCACAGGGAACCCACTGTGGTAGTGTCCAAGACGTCTAGAACACCAGTCCTTCTGTTCTGGAGTGGAGGGAAGGTAGACAAACAGCAGCAGACTCTTCCAGATCTACAGATCTGCTCCCACTTCAGTGCCGAATATCAGACAGATTCCAGAACTACATGTGTTCTGGAAATGCCAAAGACCTGAGGTTGAAGGGATCTGTGCAACTATTTCTAAGCCAGGAGTTCAGTAACATATAGCAAAATGATTAGACAGTAGAGAAAACTCTGCAGTAAATACAGTTTTCTTTACTGAAGATGTTTTTGGAGCCTTTGATATACCTGTAGGTGCTGTAAATCACCACGGGGGCCACTCAGTATGTATCATTGCTCAAAGCATTTTTACCACATAGTGCTTTTTTAGGAAGATCTGAGGAGACTAGCGTCCCAGGGGAGCATTACTCTCTAAAAAGATGTCATTGCTGTTTGGGGAGAATACAGGTATAATGCAATAGAATATAGGAGGTTGTCTTTCTATATATTTTTAAAACATGTTACTTTTGTGCTTTGGAATTGCCCTAGATAAATATGTTGTAAACTTTTGCAAGTCTCTGTTTATTCAGCTTGATAACCCCTTTGTGACTTCTGAATAATTTAAGAATTTGATTCATTATTTAGAAAACTGAGTTGCTGCAGTAATGAACTAGATATTATATTTAATTGAGACTGCCAATCCTGCAGAGATTGCCAGTCTCACATGGCATCAGACCTAACTGAATATTCACGCTAGCTTTGAAAAGAGGGAAAGGGAAAGAATTCACTTTCAAAAGTTTGAGAAAACACTTTGCCAATTACTAGGGATCCTTGATGTGACTTTTAGTTTATAGAAAGGCACAGATTAATTGTTTTCAAACCAAATGCTATGACTCTTAGCCAGCGCTTTAATTTTAAACAAATCTTCTTCTCCACCTTGTCTGTGAGATCCTACCTACAAAGTGATAAAGCCTGTAATGACTGGCGTAGTGTCAGCTTTAGAAGCCATATATGATATATGTTTTGAAACTAAATATTTCTTCTTCCCATTGACTCTTGACCCCCTTAGAACAACTGTCGCCTTCTTCAAATGCTTTCACTAGGTAAAAAGTCAATTGGCTGTAAGTGGTGATGAAGAAAATGCCGTGTGATTAATGCTACAGCTTAGGCTGTTGTGATTAGTCACAGGGAAAACAGTTAAACTTCCTCCCCAAGAAACATGGTACGTTAACAGCAAATGGCCTGCCTGAAGCCCAATAGGAAGAAACGGTTGGGCCGTGTTAAAAGCTGCCTATTGATTTGTGCCCCGACTGAAAGCCATGTGCTGATGTAAATGAAAATGTGTCAAGAGTTGATATCGATTTTTTTTAAAATCAGAGCATCTCTGGGGAAATACTGCTAGCCATACTACTGCTCTTGTCTATGAGTGAAATAAGGTTCCTTTCCACAAGACTACACATGTCCAGACATCAAATTTTTCTCTTGAACTGAGGTGCGGTAGGATGCCAGTCCACCGTCTGCAATCTCTGCTTGGAGAAAATGGCCCACAGAATACAGAGTTCGTGATTATGGGGGATGTGTACGTGAGAAATGGTATAAGCTCATGCCCACCCATCTACAAACTGGCCTGCTTGCATATGCCTCACAACACATATGCAAGCTTCAACTAGGAATTTTCATCCCGTGTCTCCCAAAATAAATCATGGCAGAAGAATAAATTTATTTTTAGAAAATTCTATTCAAAGATAACCACAATATATATATAAACTGAAATGTATTAGGATATGAACTGCGGGATTGAAGGCTTTCTTCTCCTGTAGGAAAACTAGCCACATTTTTTTTCCCTTTCTTAGGCACGATTCCCTGAGCCGTACCTTATTCATAGACCACGGTGCTTGTAAATATTGACTAACGATATAACGAAAGGCCAACAGTCATAATAATCATGCAGCTTTGGGTCAAATCTGTGGGGATTTCAGCTGCCTAGGTAAGGCTGCACTCCTGACTCAGCTGGGGCAACGCATGGACTCTAATATTAGACAATTAGAATGGAAAATTAGTGTGGAGGAGGAGAGAGGTCATCACCTGCCAATATATGTGGATTATTTGGAATCAACTATTGGGATTAGAGCAAACCCTAATAAACTGATAAGGGAAATGGTCATTCCCTCCATGGTAGCTTAGGGACCTAAATCCACTTAGTTTGATTTATGGGCCTTAGGCACAGGCACATGATGAAAACTTCACTTTGCAAATTGATTAAGTTTTTGTTGATTACTCAATGACCTTTGCAATATTCTATATTTTATGATCTGTATACCATGTGCTCGAGATTAAAGGAAAAACAATGATCTGAAATAGACCTTAAGGGAATGGGAATTATTATGATGAGATCATTTTATACTGAATATCCCACATTAAAATTTAGGGATGTGTAGCAAAAACTTTCAGAAGATGGTTTATTACTAGTAACTGGGAAGACAAATGAGGTAACAAATTATCTAAGTCAAGGGAACTTTTCATTTAGGGCCACTGTCTTAAAATACCCAAAATTAATCTGTAGCTCTTAAAACAGGTGTAGCTTGCTGGTCCTGTAGCTTGACTAGCAAGCTAAGACTATGGCTGATCCTCTAGAGTATCCATCCCTGATACAGCTACAAGAGCAGCTCTTTCTGCAACCTGGAAGATCAATGCAGACCCAGAGATCTCTGTGTTCTAGACCAGCTCTTGACTGCTCTCCCTCCTGTCATTCCTTGTATTATTGCCTTGTATTGTTAAACTTTGGAGACATATTTATTAATTATCTCCAACAGGACAATAAACTCAATAAAGACATGCATTATAGTTCATTGTATTGACAGCAGTGTGTAATTTCATAACTGCTCAAG
>NW_012147745.1:2143871-2149808 GCF_000956105.1 Propithecus coquereli | reverse complement strand
GAGGGGAAGCCAGATACATGCACAAGAAAAGGACAAAGACAAGATGAACTCATAAGAGAACTGAAAAGGTGGTGGTCAAGGCAGAGCCAGAAGTTTGGAAGAAAGTGGGCAAAATGAGCAGTGATATTACCACATTCTGGAAGTCAAAACCAATCCAAACCAGGCAAGTTAGCCTAGACATATGTAAATATCAAGGGTCAAGACAGGCAAAGGGGGACAGACAGAAAGCATCCACCAAAAAATATCCTAGAAAACAAAAGAGGCACAAGGTCATTGTGAGGATGCTCTTGGCTCTAGAGGGATGAGCAAGCAAAGAGGGCGGGCAGGTGCATATTCACCAGGAGCAGCTCCATAAGAGAGGCAGCATTCTGCCTGAGACCAGGTTCTTCAATGACACAGCGCACTTCCCGTTCAGGCAGCGTAGTGCATGTGAAGGATCACTGTCTTTAAAGCCAGTCCTACTTGGGTTCAAATTCTTCTTCCACCATTTGTTAACTGTGTGATCTTGGACTTGTTATTGAACTTCTCAAGCCTCAGTTCACTTATCTGTAAAATGGGGATAATCATACCAGTCTCATGGGGTAATAAGAATTAAATGTGATTACATATACTATATAAAATGCCTGACATCTAGCCAGGTATACAACATATATATTGAGTTTTATCATTTTATTTTTATTTTCCCATCTGCCAAAACAAAAATGGCTACCAAGTTGGAACTATGCCTCAATCTTTTATGAGGTCTGCATGACCTTCTAAGTTCTTGTGATCTGTAAAATATGCCTCATACATGGTGCCACGTATCACAGAATGTTCTGCAGGTGTGCTAAGTTTCAGGTGACTTCAGCTAATTTCCCCAGCTATATTATGAGCTCCTTGAGGCGAGGCTTCCTAGCACCAAGCCCACCATGAAGACTCAGCCAGCACTTGCAGTTGCAGTGCATTTCAAGGCCCCACTTCATTCATTCATTCAGCAAGTATTTACTGAGTACTCACTATGTACGATGCATTGGGGATGTAACAAAAGGAATAAAAGCTTGGCTCCTGGAGCTAGGCATGCTTATGTCACTAAAGTGAGAGCACTGTGAATCTTAAAAATGGAAGGACTCTGAGAGAGTTACCTAGCCCAGCTTTTTAATTTTACCAGGATGGGATTCAGGATCAAAAAAAAATGACAGTGTCTTTTAACTTCTCCTTCATTCACCACTTTTTGGCCTATTGAATCACTGTAGTTTTGAGAAACAAAGAGAGAAAAGTCTAAGATGTTTTTAACTGGGTAAGTGTCAGGAAGTAAATTGTTTTGCCTTCTGCCCTGTCACTGTGAAACTGAGCGCACTTCTCCCAGAGAAGGTTGCCAGCAAATGTGCATGGCATAGCCTCCTGCAAGTCTCTGCCAGAAAACTGACAAAAGTTTTCTGTGGCTGCTGTGCTCTGGCCTCCTTGCTTCTTCCCCAGTGTGAGAAAAAAAAAAAAAATCACCATAGGAAGAAACAAAGGTAATTCAAAAAGAATGCAAAAATGCTTTCTGCTCTCTTTGTTATAGAAGGCCAATGTAGCAGCTTCCTCCATAGATTATTCCAGACCACTGCTTAGAATATTTAACAAGACACATCTAAGCATTTATATGTAGAGATGCATTGAAATCAATAGTATGGGACTGGCATCTGAAGACTCAGTGGCATTAATCAAACTGTTTTCTCAACATCCTTCAATACTTGATCCACAAAGTTATTCCAAGTTTAGAACACCAAGGTGAAGATTAACACCTTTAGTTCAGTGGGGCTAATGAGACATGACTTATTAATCCTATAATAAAATCTTAATTAGACACTGGAGCATTGCGTGTTTCATTGTTAAATACTACCCAATCCCCAAAGAATTGAAAAATAAATAGAGACTAAAATAGAAAGTGGTGTTATAATTAGGTCTCCTGGAACAATGGCAGTAGTTTTTTTTGCCCCATGAAAAGTATTTGTCACTTTTTTCCCTAAATAACTCAGTATTTGCATTTTTAACAAAAGTTTGATACAAACATTCTTGAAATAGCTAGACATGTGGACACCAGAGAAAGAGAGATTATGATTCACCAGAACTCCACTAAGAAGGCAAATTTTACTGCTGAGTTTCAGCTGCAGCAATGTTAGTCACGGTTCAGTTTAATGAGCAAGATGAATTCAGTATTATTTACTTCTTGTTCATTTAATAGGTTTTCTATTAAGATACATACCCTCATTTTTAACACTAAGAATTTCATGATGAAAGTCCATATATTTTGGAATTGCTTCATTTTTTTTCACTGGCACTTTTTTGCAAACTACCCACCCTACCCAAAAAGGAAGTGGGAGAAAAGAGGGCTGGAACACAGGGAATAGTAGAAATTTACTCGAGCTTCCTAAAATTGAAAAGGTAGAACATAGCATACTCATGCTAGTGTGCATGATCAACAGATTTTTCCATAGTATTTGATGTTCTAAATTGTGTTTTCATTGGTGGGTTAAAGATAAGTATAGAAAGGAAAGAAGAGGAGAGAGAAAAAGGGAGGAGGGTGGATGGGAGAGAATCTTTGTGACATTCATATTTACTACTTTGGAATAAGTCCTCTTGCTAAGTTACAACTGGGAAAAAATATTGTTGTCATTCTGTGTACAATTAGTTACAAAGTACACTAATAAACCAGATTGTCAATTATGTCAGTCGCATCTAGAAAACAACAACAAGCAAATTGCTTTACACAGATGGAAAATGTATAAGATGCATAGATCTCCTGTGCAGGCAACCTCAACCAAGACTTATTAATTAATGTTATGCTGTCCTACTTATTTATTCTGTTTAAAATTATGGACTGCATTCTTTTCACCTTTTTTTTAAAAAAAAGAAAAAAATCATTAAAGCCTAAGCCTCACGTTTCAAAATCTTCACGCTTTAAAAAGTCTCCTAATCTTTGGCAGAGGAGGAATTCCACATGTTCAGGGTTCCCAGAGAAATGTCAGTGACTACCTTCCCGGAACTGGAGTTTCAGAAATGCATCAAGAGTACCCCCAACATAAAGTTTTGGGAAGCTGGTTTAGCAATTATTCTGGTTATTGTTAAGTTAGATAAAATTGTTAAGAGAAAATTTATTTTCTTTCAACACTTACTAAACCCCAAAAGTTGTGTTTGAAGAGAATATTCCAAAGAATAAGAAATTAGCTGGTGAGACTAAGATCACGAGGGTGACTGATGGCTTCCCTCTGTTCAAGGGGCCACAAAGTAGTCCCCTTGCCCCAGCTGTAATGACTGTGTGTTCTCATTCACAACAATAATGGGAAGTAACAGCAGAAGCAATCATAATACTTGAAAATAATATAGAAGATACATATGGCTTTAACACTTCTTAGCCATATGATGTTTGATAAGTTTGAGTTACCTTCTTTGGGTCATTGGTTCTACATTTCAAAGTCGGGGTGCCAATAAAACCTAGTAAGTTTGCTTTGAGAATTTGATGATATAGCATATGTGGGAGCAGTGCTCTATAAAATATAAAGCAACAAATAAATGTATGAAAAGGACCGGCACATGAAAGAATGAGGGAATCAAGAAAAACCTATCACTGCTAATTAGGAAAATTACTGAAAGCACATATGTCCTCTCTTCCGCACAGATAAAAGACAGCTCTGACCAGGTTGGAAAGGGTCACCAGAACAGGAAGGAAAGTGTAATTCACTGCTGTAAGTCCATATATGCCTAGAGGCCATCGCCAGAAAAAATGTTAAATGGCCAATTGAAGGCTTGGCTACAATTCTGTTTTAAATATAGCTCCCAATTGCTTCCGAACTTTTCTTTCCCTCTCTGTATGGTAGAGTGAAAATGTCACTACTCTGCGAATCAGGAGATATGTAGTCTAGTTTGAGTTCACTAGGTGTATTTACTTTGCATTCTTCGCTCATTCATTCATTCATTCAACCAATGTCCATCAGGTCCTGTGCTACTCACAGGACATAGAGCGGTACACTCTTGAGTGGCTTCCCATCTGGCAGGGGTCATTTAAATTCTCCAGCCTTAGCTCCTTCGTCTGTAAGAAGAGGGAAATGGGCATGATGTTTCCTACAGTCTCTTCTAGTTCTGATGCTCTCGGTGTTTTTTCTCTCTGAAGATTTCATTCTTCATTCTTCTCTGAAGACCCATAGAATCTTGCTGAGTCTTTCCCTCTTCATCAAATTATGAAATAATATTTATGAGCCTATATATAGGAATATATATTTATATACATAAACACGTCTACATATATCCACACATGCATGTATATGACCTATAATCTATCTCCTAAATAGAATTTCTCCATTCAATTTATGCAGTTCACATTTTTTGAAAGTCATTGAAGGAAGTTACTATGTTATTTATGGAGTTATATACAGACAGGTATAATAAAGAATCTCCATCCTCTAAGTATTTACGACGTAATAGAAGAAACATAATATAGTTACAAGTAAATCCACATCAGAATCCTTCCTTTAGAAGGAAGAAATCCCTTTCATTTGATGGGATCAGAGGAGGTTTATTGTAGGCAATGGATCTAACATGAGCCTGGAAGAAGGGATAGGATATTGATAATCAAAATGAAAGAAGAGAAGGTCATCGAGGGAATAGGATGAGCAGAGGGAAAGAATAAGAAGGCAAAGAGTTTCTGAAAAAATATTGGTCACGGTGAACATTTCCTATGTGGGTCAGGAGAGCTGAGGCAAACAGAGGAGACTGCAGTCAGAGTGGATTACAATGCCCAATTCAGGTGCTGGGACTTTCTGCTCTAGTCGAGCACAATTCAATAAAGTATAATGCAAACCACAATGCAAATCACATATGTAATTTAAAATTTTAGAGGCCTCCTTAGAAAAGGTAAAAAGAAACAGATGAAATTAATTTTAGTGATATATTTTCTTTTACCCATTATGAGCAATAATGGGCATTTCAACATATAATCAATACATTTGACTTTCTTTTATACTATATCTTTGAAATCCAGTGGATATTTAAAGCTTTTGGTACATCTCTAGCTGTGCTAATGGCTAATGTCTAGTGACTGCCATATTGGACCAAGCAGTTCTAGGCTATGGAGAGACATTACTGGGTTTTAGGTGGAGAGTGATTCAGTAAAAGCAATTTATAAGCAGTTAAATGAGGCTTTTGTATGTAGATGTGTATCAGATTGTGAAGATGTTATGGACACAAGACAGAGAGATGATCCTGTTGAAATAATCTGGGTTTGAAGTGACTGGAGAGGAAGTATGGTGGTCAACTCACAGATTATAAAACTTGGGAGAAACATTGAGGCTACACGATCCAATTGAAGGAGAAAGTAACAAGCAATATGCTGATTTGTACAGTTAAAGGAAAAGCAGAGCTATTCTTTTGCATCACCTGGTTATTTCGCTTGTCTCACTGGTCCTGAGCCACGTTATGTTCACTTGATCCACAAACACAGATCAAATACCTACTAATGAACAGAGCCAGGCTTTGCGGGTTTATATACGTATGGACCATGGTTCTCAATGTCAGTAACTTAATGTCGTGACATTTATAAGAGAGGGCAAAAGCTGTTTTTGCAGCCTTTGGGAACACAAAAGGGAAAATATCCAATTCTGCCTGGAAGAATCTAGAAAGGATTCTTGGGGCAAGTGACACCTGAGCTGAATATTGAAGGATAAGTACAATTTCTACAGGTTGAAATAGAGAAATGGGCATGACATGTGGGAGGAAGAGCATGAGAAAATTTAGGAAAGTATCTGGCATGTCTGGGAAACAAGGACTACTTGCCCAATTTAGGGTCTATATGGACATATCATCAGGAATGGCTGGAAAGGCAATTAAGAATAAATTGGAGGAGGGAGGAGATCAACACCTAGCTAAATGCACAGTGATTCCACTTTGCTGCATAGACCTGGAGCATCGTCAGGGAGAAAA
>NW_012147745.1:2142687-2143821 GCF_000956105.1 Propithecus coquereli | reverse complement strand
CTATTTTGATGACTTTTTAAAGTCTAGTTTTTCTCCCTAGTTTTTAAATCCAAGTTGACTTCCTTTTATGTAGCACATATATTGTGAAAGTTTCTGTCATCAAAAATGTAATAATATCATCTCCAGTTATTTAAATGCTCAATTGCTAAAATCTCTTTTCATTCTTTCTCATCTGTGACCTTTCCAGGTATCTCAGAAACCATTTAGAGACAAACTGTTAAAATATTTTCATGGGAAATAATATTCCTACATTAACTTGCAAAAACACACATCTACCCAAATAGATAGTAGTTTTAATATTATTGTAGTAAAGAGGAGTATCTTCATTATACTTTTATCTATACCTCCATCAGCCAAAGGAAAAGATATACAAAATGATATCTAAACTACATCATCACTGAGGCAGCCATCTAACGTGTTTAGAACTTTCTAACATTCCTGTCAATTACGGGCAAGGTTTGATGATGGGCTCAAGAGTGATGTCCCCTTGGGGCAAGTGAACAATTTACAGTAGTCCCGATGCTTGTCCAACTGGATTCCCACAAAAACCTCTTTCCTCATGTAGAATTATCCTCCTTACTAAGTGAGTGAAGGCTTCCTGGGATTTACAATACATCCATGAAATCTTAAACAGTAGGGTGAAGTTAGTCTAAGAAATGCTAGAGAGTAGCATTCTTCACAGTGAGGACAACTTCAGCAGGAATACAGAGATGAAAATAGTATGAATTTGCCCTGGGAACCATACAGCAAACCATTAGTATTATTGAAACACAGGGTGAGAAGTGGGAGCATAGGATAGGAGATGTATCCAGAGATGTAACAGGGTCCAGCCAGACTACAGAAGGCTTTTGGGGGCTCTAGTAAGGGGCTTATGTTTTAGGAAATCAATCTGGGAATAGGCCACAGGATAAATTTGAGGGGGAATAAGATCCAAGTGAGAGCAAACATTTGGTCCAAGCAGAAAATGTTAAGAGGTGGTAGAAAAAGTTGTCAAAAGTGCCTCTGCAGTAAAGCAGAGTCATTTCTGGACAACTGGTGCCCTGGGTAACAGCGGAATTAACTGGAGTCTGAGCAAAAGCCCTGGCAGTACACTGCTCAGCTCAGCACTCTCTCAGTGTTGTCTTCTTTCTTTTT
>NW_012147745.1:2141401-2142637 GCF_000956105.1 Propithecus coquereli | reverse complement strand
ACAAGAGCAGCTCTTTCTGCAACCTGGAAGATCAATGCAGACCCAGAGATCTCTGTGTTCTAGACCAGCTCTTGACTGCTCTCCCTCCTGTCATTCCTTGTATTATTGCCTTGTATTGTTAAACTTTGGAGACATATTTATTAATTATCTCCAACAGGACAATAAACTCAATAAAGACATGCATTATAGTTCATTGTATTGACAGCAGTGTGTAATTTCATAACTGCTCAAGTAAAAATACACAAATATGCATACATATGTGTACACATATATGTGTGTGTATATATATTTTTAATGCAAGATTAGCTAACTTCCCTATGACATTAGTCATTTTTCACACTGAAATCAAAGAAATATATACCAATGGCCTTACACAGTTATTCATTCTAAGATAAGCTCAAATTACCTCAGAAAGTAGGATTCAGAATAAAAATAAGTGCATTTCCTTTCATCTTATGGTTTATATGGCTGCTTAATATACCCATTTGTCAAATAATCCTTAGTTGCCTTTCCTTCATGCTCAGGCATATAAATATCATTTTAAAATATATGTATACACGTGAGATAATGAAAGAAAATGATTTGAGAGTGGCCATAAAGTCTGAAAACATAGATAATATTAATTTATCATCTACATGTAATATAATATCAATATATCATTTGTCACATGTTTGTGTTTCCAGGTTTAGTGGCCACCCTGTGTTTACAGACATTGCCTATGGTATGCATTTAACAACCTAACTGATTTTTTTATTTTAACTCAAGTTACCAAGTTGAAGGTTTTTGTTTGGTTGGGTTAAATGAGAGGAAACAAAGGATTTTAGCAAGAGAATTGTCATTGCCCTAAAATTTCAGCAAAAGATGATAACTTTATCATACTAACTACCTTGAATGTTTTAGTATGTTCTTCACTTGCTTAGTAGGACATCTGAGTTAGAAAGCATCTGTTACTATTTAATTCCCAGCCTTGCCTTTCAGAGGCTATCTTCACTTTTTCAAGAGCTGTACTAAAGAAAGGGGCAGACAAGTAAATGTACACAAGTCATGCATTTGGCTTTTGTTTGTAGGGAGAAATAGAAAAAATATAAACATGTAAACCTAAACATAAGAATGAATTATTTGCCAACCCACAAAATTTGTCACTACTCTCGTTTGTGCATTGGGGGTAGAGTTAGTTAAAAATTTTCTTTAAATGTTTAATTGGGACTTAGGCTGAGGTGGGATCCCAGAAAAGAA
>NW_012147745.1:2135664-2137634 GCF_000956105.1 Propithecus coquereli | reverse complement strand
CTATTGGCTAGAAGCAAGTCACAAGTCCTGCCCATACTCAAGGGGAGGAGATTATACAAAAGCATGAACATCAGGGGTCAGAGATGAGAGGCAACCTAACTGTCCATCACATGAGTCCTTTATAATGTTTGCAAAATGTAAAATTTCTGGGTATCTTTACCTCCAACTGTATATTCAAGGAAACTTCATCTTACTGTAACTTGGACCATTATTACATGGGTTTAGGATTATTATGATAAGAATGTATTTCCTGAAAATATCTAGCATATGGGAAGGAAAAAAAGGAATAACTCCTTTCCGATATTTAACACCCGTTCAGGAAGAGTTATATAGTGTATTTTTAATAAAAATTTGTTTTTCATCATTTCATATACCTCTGAGAAATCTCAGTTCGTGGTTGAGAAACTATAAAAGAGCAAAATTTAAGAATACTTAATACTAAATAACATTATAACATTGGATTGTTGCTGGGTGCTTTCCTATCCAATGTGAGGTTTGACTTGATATGAATATTTAGTAAAATATTGGAACTGACTTTAAATCTTTTCCTTGAGCACCTCTTCTTACACTCCCTCAAAGGAACTAAGATTCTTTGAAAACTAAGGGCAATTCTAAAATGGCGTATATTAAATCCAGTCTTCTTCCAAGTCCTAATGACTCTGTCTTTAAAATACCTGCTCTACTCATTCCTTTTCTCTTTTTACAGAATCTTTCTACCCACTAGAAGCTGTTCCTGCCTCATGTCTGGATAAATCAGCATCAGCCTCAGGCCTGCTATCCTTACTCTAATATTCTCTTCCTCTTATGTCAGTGCTAGTCAGGATTGAATTTTCTTCTATAAAGACAGCTTTTAACAAGCAGTTTCTTTTTTCAGTCATTTTTGCTGCTGCTGTTTCCTACATACCCATGTCTGCCTTTTCAGAAGATGTATTATCTAATGTCTATTCAATCGTATTATCATTCTTTACCACAAACTATCTTTTCCCTTCCAAATAATCCCTCCTGGCCCCTCCATGAAGCAAGCTTGTTTCTGTTTCTTTATGTCTGCTCAGATTGTGCCCCCAGCTTGGACTGTCCATGTCTCTGCCATCATCCATGCCCTAAGTCACGATGAATAGACACTGCAGGATGAGAAGCCCAGGTAAAGAGTGAGGGGAAGCCAGATACATGCACAAGAAAAGGACAAAGACAAGATGAACTCATAAGAGAACTGAAAAGGTGGTGGTCAAGGCAGAGCCAGAAGTTTGGAAGAAAGTGGGCAAAATGAGCAGTGATATTACCACATTCTGGAAGTCAAAACCAATCCAAACCAGGCAAGTTAGCCTAGACATATGTAAATATCAAGGGTCAAGACAGGCAAAGGGGGACAGACAGAAAGCATCCACCAAAAAATATCCCAGAAAACAAAAGAGGCACAAGGTCATTGTGAGGATGCTCTTGGCTCTAGAGGGATGAGCAAGCAAAGAGGGCGGGCAGGTGCATATTCACCAGGAGCAGCTCCATAAGAGAGGCAGCATTCTGCCTGAGACCAGGTTCTTCAATGACACAGCGCACTTCCCGTTCAGGCAGCGTAGTGCATGTGAAGGATCACTGTCTTTAAAGCCAGTCCTACTTGGGTTCAAATTCTTCTTCCACCATTTGTTAACTGTGTGATCTTGGACTTGTTATTGAACTTCTCAAGCCTCAGTTCACTTATCTGTAAAATGGGGATAATCATACCAGTCTCATGGGGTAATAAGAATTAAATGTGATTACATATACTATATAAAATGCCTGACATCTAGCCAGGTATACAACATATATATTGAGTTTTATCATTTTATTTTTATTTTCCGATCTGCCAAAACAAAAATGGCTACCAAGTTGGAACTATGCCTCAATCTTTTATGAGGTCTGCATGACCTTCTAAGTTCTTGTGATCTGTAAAATATGCCTCATACATGGTGCCACGTATCACAGAATGTTCTGTA
>NW_012147745.1:2093727-2124194 GCF_000956105.1 Propithecus coquereli | reverse complement strand
AAAGAACAAATTTTATTCTGGCCAAGTGGCTGGTTAAATGGGGGGAGAGTTGAGAAATTTATATGAGTTTAAGGGAAAAAGAATAAAATGAAAGAGGCTTTCATTTCTGGCATTATGATAGAATAGTTACCCTGTATCACCCTCACTATTGAAATAACTAAAATCCATGGTGAAATAATTAAAATATATGTCTATATCTATAAATATATAACCATAACTATGAGGCTGCTTGGAAGTAAGGAATCAGCAGATCCCCAAAATGAAGTCAAATCAGGATACCTGGTTGGTAAACAAGTTCCCAGTTGGATATTGCTCTGAGAATTTCTGCTAAACCCTAGAATCCTTTGGCTTCCACTTTGATGGTTGTGTGGGCCCAGCTGTGAAATAAAGGCTAGGACCTGGGCAGTGCAAGGAATCTAATAAGAGGCATTCACAAAACCAATCTTCTAGAGGACTATACTGTCAATGTAGGAATGAATTAGAAATAAACCTTTACATTTCATAAGGAAATTGATTTTGGCAGAGCGAGAGGACAAAATTCTCTGAGGATTCATAATGACGAATTGATCTTCACTTGAGTTTGAGTTCTAATTCACGTTACATGTGTGGTCCATAAAACCTCAAGCATGATCCCAGAACACTGTGTTCTCAGGTGACAAGCAGAAGAAAATTTATAACTCCTTTGGAAGAACTCAACCTCAGCCCAGGCTTCAAAGAATACCAACAAATAAAGTTCCTTATAAAATGAACAGTCAAGAGTGAAGAATCACAAAACAATGAAAGAAGTAAGGCACTATAAATAAAACCACAGACCACAAAGTCCTCAAATAATAGAATTTTTGACATAAAATATAAAATGGCTATGTTTAAAGAAATTCTTAAAAAGCTAGAGAATATGATCAGGGAACATGAGACCATAAAAAATGACCAAGTATATTAGCACAATATTAGATTCTAGCAAGTTACATATAATAATTAAAATTTAAAATGCAAAAGATATACTATCCAGTGTATTAGATATAGCAAAGATAGTGAACTAGCAGATCAAGCCTCAGAAACAAACTAGAATGCAGTCCAGAGAGACGAGATAGAAAATATAAAATATATGACGAGGTCTGTCTGGAAAGTATCTAGCCATGTAATATGAAAAATATAGACATTTATTGAAGGAGATACAAGAAACAAAGTAGGCACCTTGGGACCTCACACAGTTCTCCCAGCGTCTCTTAACCTAACCTGTACATGTTCAACATTCTCAGGTGTTCTGCTTGTTGCAGCCATCCAGAACATGGCTCACTCTCAACAGATTCTCGACCATCTTTGGAGCATTTGTGCCACACTTTTATTTGCGCTGCACTTGTTGCATCATCCCCAAAAGCCTTCTGAATCATCCGAATAGTTTCCACAGAGGAATGTTCAAGCTTAATGCAAAATCTGATGCAGATTCGTTGCTCTACTCACTCAGTCATTTCAAATGCAATGGCCACACGGTGCACATGCTCACTCAATGGGGTCAAACACTCTACTGACCAGTACATTGAAGTCATCACTGTTCACTGTGCACATTCCCAGTCCCCTCTCCTTGGCTGCCAGGTTACATCTAAGTCTCACAAACCATTTTCATTGTATTAATATTAAATATTAACAATAGCTGGATACTTTCCAGACAGACCTCATAGGTTAAGAGTTATAGAGACTAGTGTAAGAAAGTTTAGCCTACATCTAATCAGTTTCAGAAGGAGATAGTAGAGATAACAGAGAAGAGGAATACTCAATGAGTTGATGAGAATTTCCCCAAATTGTCAAAAGATACCAATCCTGAGAATCAGGAAACCTAGTGAATCCCAAACAAGATAAATGAAAAGATTTCTACACCAAGACAAATTATAGAAAAGCTACAGGACACCAAAGTAAAAAAGGCAGAAAAAGTGAAAAGAGAGATTTCTTTCAAAGCACAAATATCCTGACTGTCAGCTTCTCATTAGCAATCATGGAAGCCAGAAAACAGTGGTGTAATACATTTAATAGAACATGCTGGAAAAAAAAATACCACTTTCTTTGATTTCTATACCCAGACTGTCTTATAAAATTAGCATGAAAAACGGCATTCAAATGTAAATACAGCCTGAGTGCCTTTACACCAGAAGACATTTAATAAAGGAAATTTTATTCCAAATGAAAGGTAAAGATCCAAACATTGGGAAAAATTCAGGCTAAAATGAAAATCAGCCCACAACTGAAATAACATAACTGTAAAGAGCCTGGGCTTCAGAATAATAAGATTCCTGACTCTCCTGTACCACCTACAATTTTACAACCTGGGCATGTTTTTTCATATGCCAAATGTATATGACAATAACCCACCTCGAAGAGTTATTAAATGAGATTATGTGTATTAAGCACTTAATACAATAACTGGCTCTAGTAAGTGCTCAGTAAATGATATCTGCCACTATTACTCTTATTATCTGAGATAGTTTTGGATCCTTTTTTCTATTTGCCAATCAAAAAAGAAGAGCATGGTATTGACATCAAGTGCAAAGAGCAATACCCATTAACCACCCTGTGGTTACCACTGACAAAGTCTCTCTCCTTAACCATACTCTAGTCAGGCTCCTCTGAGCCCTTTTCTCAACAAGGCCTCAACCTTGGCCTATGAGAACTTCAGACTGTCAACAGAAATGGTTTTGTTTACCACCCCATCACCCCAAAACACATACTAAGAGACTTGAAGAAACCCTAAGCATGGCTTCTAGCAGCCTAAGGCCACATCCCTGGGATGACACTAGCTCTCCTTAAGATGCCTGCCTGAGACAGCTCAATGCTGCCAAAAGAATTACTGGTTCTTCCAGCCAAAACCTGACAAGAGTCCCTTAAACACCCTCTTAGAGCAGTTATTTTAGGAAACTTGCAATCATTCTTTCTCTGCCTTTTTGAGATATAAATCTTCTACCACCCGGAACTGTCTCCTTTAGGACCTGGAGCTGTCTCTTTGAAATGCAAACCTCCAGGAGGTAGCTGAGTTCTCTCTCTCTTCATCTCCCTCTTCCTCTCCCTCTTTCTCTCCTCTCTTTCTCCCTTTCTCCCTGCTCCCTACCTCCCACCTGTCACTCTCACTCTCATTCTTTGCCTTCTGGTCCCCGTGGGAGAGTAAAGGACTAACTCAGATGGGTGCCTTGCTCCAATTTGTAAAATTGACACCACAAGAATTCTAGAAGAAAATGTTGGGAAAATTCTTCTAGATATTGGCCTAAGCAAAGAATTTATGAAGAAGACCTCAAGGGAAACCATAGCAACAACAAAAATAAATAAATGGGACTTGATTACCTTAAAAAGCTTTTGCATGGCCAAGAAAACAATAGAGCAAATAGACAACCCACAGAATGGGATAAAATATTTGCATACTATATATCCAATAAAGAGCTGATAACCAGAATCTATAAAGAACTCAAGCAAATCGGCAAGAAAAAAATCAAACAACCCCATTAAAAACTGGGCAAAAGACATAAACAGAAGCTTTTCAAAAGAAGATAGACTAATAGCCTAAAAAATATGAAAAAATGCTCAATGTCACTCATCATCAGAGAAATGCAAATCAAAACCACAATGAGATATCACCTAACCCCAGTGAGAATGGCTCTTATCAAAAAGTCCCAAGATGCTCACATGGATGTGGAGAGATAGGAACACTTATACACTGTTGGTGAGAATGCAAACTAGTGCAACCTCTATGGAAAATAGTACAGAGATTCCTTAAAGAACTAAAAGTAGACCTACCATTTGATCCAGCAATCTCACTACTGAGTATTTACCCAAAGGAAAAAAAGTCATTTTATCAAAAAGACATCTGCACTTGAATGTTTACAGTGGCACAATTCACAATTGCAAATATGTGGAATCAACCCAAGTGCCCATCAATTCATGAGTGAATTAACAAAATGTGGTATATGTACATCATGGAGTACCACTCAGCCATACAAAATGAATTAATACCTTTTGCAGCAATCTGGATGGAACTGGAGACCATTATCCTAAGTGAAGCATCTGAAGAATGGAAAAACAAACACCACTTGTATTTACTATTAAATTGGAACTAACCAATCAGCACTCATGTGCACAGATGCAAGTAAAACGCAACGGAAATCATGAAGGGGGGAGCGGGGAGGAGGGGATGGGTGAAATCATACCTAACGGGTACAAAGTACACTATCTTGGTGATGGGCACACTTATAACTTCTACTCAAGCAGTACAAAAGCAATCCATGTAACCAAAACATTTATACCCCTGTAATATTCTGAAATTTTTAAAAAAGAGAGATTTTAAAAGAAGTGCTACTCCAGTGAATATACAAATGGTAAGAAAGTGAAACAGCTTTTTGCTCATATGGAGAGAGTTTGAGTGATCTGGATAAATCAAACCAGCCACAATATCCCCTTAAGCCAAAGCCTAATTCAGAGCAAGACCCTAACTGTCTTCATTTCTATGAAGGCTGAGAGAGAGAGGAAGCTGCAGAAGAAAAGTTGGAAGCTATTAGAGGTTGGTTAATGAGGTTTAATTAAGGAAATCCTCTTTATAACAAAAAGATACAAGGTGAAGCAGCATGTGCTGATGGAGAAGCTGCAGTTATCCAGGAGATCTAGCTAAGATAATTAATGAAAGTGGCTACATTAAACACCAGATTTTCAATGCAGACAAAACAGCCTTCTATTAGAAGAGGATGCCATGTAGGAGTTTCATAGCTACAGAGGAGTCGTCAATGCCTGGCTTCCAAGCTTCAAAGGACACACTGACTCTCTTGTTAGGGCTTAATTTGGCTGGTGAATTGAAGTGGAAGCCAATGCTCATTTACCATCCCCCAAATCGTAGGGCCCTTAAGAATTATGCTAAATCTACTCTGCCAGTGCTCTATAAATGGAACAATAAAGCCTGAATGACAGTACATCTGTTTACATCATGGTTTACTGAATATTTCCAGCCCACTGTTAAGAACTACTGCTCAGAAAAAAAAAGATTCTTTTCAAAAGATTCCTGCTCATTGATAATGCACCTGGTCACCTGAGAGCTCTGATGGAGATGTACAAGGAGATTAATATTATTTTCACGCCTGCTAACACAGTATCCATTCTGCAGCCCATGGATTAAGGAGTAATTTCAAGTTTTACCATTTAAGAAATACATTTCATAAGACTGTAGCTTCAATAGGCAGTGATACTTCTGGTATATCTGGGCAAAGGAAATTGAAAACCTTCTGGAAAAGATTCACTACTCTAAATACCATTAAGAACATTTGTGATTCTTGGAGGAGATCAAAATATCAACATTAATAAGAGTTTGGAATAAGTTGATTCCAAGCCTCATGGATGACTTTGAGGATATTCAAGACTGCAGGGGAGGAAGTAACTGCAGATGTGGTGGAAATAGCACGATAACAATTTAGAAGTGGGGCCTGAAGTTGTGACTGAATTGCCGCAATCTCATGGTCAAACTTGAGTGGAGGAAGAGTTGCTTCTTATAAATGAGCAAAGAAAGTAGTTACTTGAGATGAATTCTACTCCTGGTAAAGATGCTGTGAACATTGTTGAAATGACAACAAAGGATTTGGAATATTCCATAAGTTTAGTTGATAAACCCCAGTAGGGTTTGAGAGGATTGATTCTAATTTTGAAAGAAGTTCAACTGTGGATAAAATGCCATCAAACAGCATTGCATGCTACAGAGAAATCTTTCACGAAAGGAAGACTCAATTGATAAAGCTAACCTCATTGCTGTTTTATTTTTTAAAAATTGCCACAGCCACCCCAGCCTTCAACAGTCATCACCCTTCACCAGCAAAAAGATTATGGTTCTCTGAAGGCTCAGATGATCATTAGCATTTTTTGGCTAAAGTATTTTTAAATTAAGATATATACATTTTTTTAGACAGAATGCTATTGCACACTTAGTAGACTACAGTATAGTGTAAATATAACTTTTATATGCTTGGAGAACCAAGAAATTTGTGGGACATTATATTGTGTTATTCACTTTATTGCACTGGTCTGGAACAGAACCTGCAGTATCTCCAAGGTATGCCTGTACCGTGCAAGGGTTAGATTTGCACTAAGGAATGAGTCCTAGAAATAAAAATAATCCCAAATATTCATAAAAAGAGGATATATTTTCCCAGCATAAACACTGTTGGCAAATACAGCTAGATTCTATTTTAAATTCTTCCAGTTATTAGCTAGGTGGACCTGGGTACCACACCTGAACCGATCTTGGTTTCCTCATCTACAGAATGGAGAATAGAGTAGTCTTGTGCCCCTCATATTTTTGTTGTGAAAGTAAAATGTTTAAACTTTAGCATACATTTTAAACATAAAGTAAAATGTTCAAAAGCTTTAAAGACTGCAAAATGCCATACAAATGGATAGTAGTATTTTGAAAATTGTGTTTTTATGGTAATTAAGTGGATAGTACGTTATCTTTCTCTAAAGTTTTCAGGAGGTTGCACTTATACAAATTTGCTAAAATTTAAATTTTCTGCATCTAACTTGGTAATTTGAAGATGATATGTTCACATTTCTGTGTAGTCAGTCTGCTAACGGTTTAATTCTTCACTTAAAATGTTTAATGTTAAAAATCAGTCACTCTAAAGTAAATATATAGCTCAGTGTTATGCAGATTAAAAGGGAGAGACAGTCACTGAAGATAGAGGATAATGAGAACTATACTCATATAAAGCTTAATGATAAAAATGCCATTATACTTTTAATGTATTTACGGCATTAAAAGCCATTTTTTGTATACATTCTTTCTTTGATTTTCACCAAAAACAAAAAGAAAACTTGACAAAAGAAATAAGATTAAAAAGTTGGCTTTCTGTCTGGTAGTGAATGCTACCCTTGATTTTAAAATAGATACCTTCAACTATTATTGGATGGACGTGACAGGTAGAACTAATATTACTGTAAAATTGACTTTAGCTATACAAAGCAGAGGAAAGAGCTTATCCTGTTAACTTGATCTCTTTACAGGAGCCTAAATCACTGAAAAGATCTGTTTGGACCACATATATTAACTTCATTACCTACAAAATTGTTACCTGTCCAAGTCATACTTTTCTATGTAAACACAAGATTAAAGAAGGAAAGATTCTATTTCCGAACTCACTAGCAGGACAAATTTACTAAACTCCAACAACTATTTAATGAAGTGAAAAGAAATTTGGGGAAAGGTGGGGAACACCCTTCTATAAACACAACTACATATACCAGTAAGATACTGAGATGAAGAGTAAATGAGATTCCAGGCCAAAACAAAATTCGGTTCCCATATCTTTCCTTAAGACATCATTCTACTAAATGAGGCCCCTGAACAGAAGCAGAATTAACTGGCTCCTTTTTAAGTTTGGTATTACAAATGCAAAATGAGGATCCTTCTGCAGACAGAGAGCCAGAGGACTACTCAAGCTAAGGCAATAATGGGAGCTGTGATAAATAATGTATGCGTGATATCAAACGCTGAATGGAGGGAAGAAATGGAGAACCCATTTGGAAATTCGGAATTTGCTCAAAG
Source organism: Propithecus coquereli (assembly GCF_000956105.1). NCBI lineage: Eukaryota > Metazoa > Chordata > Mammalia > Primates > Indriidae > Propithecus > Propithecus coquereli. The sequence goes on along the minus strand of NW_012147745.1, from coordinate 2,116,636 downwards.
CTGCTCCTGCAGTAACTCTCGTGAGGATAAGCACAGAGCATCATTAAACTCTACAGTTTTGTATAATTTATCAACCTTTTTCCTTTTCATTTCTAACACTGACCCTTCATGGTTAACTGAAGAAAGAAAGAGCTAAATAGCTTCCTTAGCCATTTGATAGAGCAATTATGAGCATCCTGACTGATACATTTTCTGCTTAATCTACTAACAAATGGTATCCATTTTCCTCTTAATCTACACCCCCATCTCCACATTCTACGTGACATGTGCGGAACACTGCTTCTCGTGGCCTGTCCTTGTGCTCTTCTTCATTTGTTTCTTCCTCATTACTGCTCTCTTATGTGATCACTATAATAGAAGAAATCGAATTCTTTATGACAATTTTCCTTTATGTTAATTTTTTCAGAATGTGATTTCTGTGGGCTCCCTGACAGCAGGGCAAATTGAGAGCTAATCAGTAGAACCTTTCTCAAGTATTGGTATTCTTTCAAAGAAATTTTATGCCATAGGATGAGAGGGTTGTTTCTCACAGTACTAGGTGGTATGATGTGGAATGGCTATCTTTAAAGAGGTCAAGACTGTTTAAAACTGGGGGATATTAGGATATTAAAATTTTAAAATTTACCTCAGGCACTAATTTTGCCCACTGCAGTTGTCTTTACTTCCTTATGCATTCTGCTCATTGCAAAAACATTCATTGAGTGCTAATCTGGTAGAATTCCTTAGAACAAGAGGATTTTAGACCCAGAGGTATTATGAAACTCATGCCTTCCAAGGCCTTTGTTTATTTGGTGAGAAAACAAAAGATCAGGGGGTTAAGTGATTTACCCAAAGTCACAGAGCAGGTGGGTAACATGGTTTGAGTTTCCCATTTTGTTTTACCTGGAAAGGAACACAGAGTGAGGAGCCAATTTTTTTGCCCCATAGTAGGAGTGGATGCCTATGGTCCTCAGGTCTCTGCATTTTCTTATCTGTTTAATAGAGATACTGCCCTCTTTGCCTCACAGGATTTTCCCCCACTAATCTATTGTAATGAAACCCTTTCTGCTGTTCTGTGTGTGTATATCACAACCTAACCTTGTGTGGCACATACTCTATTATGGTTATTGTACTTAGGACCCTAAGGCTTTGTGAGTAGCTACTATATTATTGAAAGCAGATACCATTCCCAGTGTTGGGTACCCAAAGGAAAGACCACAGAACTGAGAGGGAGAAATAAAGGCAAGTGGAATTCCCAGCTCTGTAGAAAGATGTGAAGCGTCGTGTTCCCACGTGATAGGTTAATACAGTGTCTGTCTCTTAAAGCCAAGTGTCTGAGAAAAGGAGGTACCGCTGTGCAGACACATAGCCCATACACGAGCCATCTATCCCCTGAAGGCTGAAAAGCCTGGCTACAAGATCATGTACATAATTTGTGAGCTCAGGGAAAAAATGAAAACACAGGGCCTCTTGTTCAGAAATTGCTGAGAATTCCAAGACAGTAGCAGTAGAGCATTAAACCAAGCATAGAACCCTGAGCACAGAGCCTTCTGTGAATGCGCAGGTACCAGCCCATGTCTGACCACAGGTAGTTACTTTGATGACGTCTGCTCTAAATATCTCAGTGACGTCTTCACTTTGCAGGAGGTTTTGAACAAAAGAATCTGTTGAAAGAAGAGTAGTGCTTTTGGGAAAGTGGTTTGATTATGACAACTTGGGTAGGTGTCAAGGATACTCCAAGGGGGAAGTGGATCTTAGGACAGTCGGAAAGTCTCAGGTCCAGCAGACCTTGTCCTTGTGGGGATTCTTCCTTCTGCGCTCTGTGTTTAACAGAAAGTGCAGTTTCCTTACACTTATATCAAAATTAGCCAGGAGTGGTGGTACACGCCTGTAGTCCTAGCTACTTGGGATGCTGAAGCGGGAGGGTCATTTGAGGCCAGGAGTTTGAGGTTGCAGTGAGCTATGATGAAGCCACTGTACTCTAGCCCAGGTGACAGAGCAAAACATTGTGTCAAAAAAAAAAAAAAAAAAGTTGACCCTGAACATTAGAAAACTATGAGTAACAAGGTAGAGTCTGTGTCTCTTTTTCTCGATATTATTTCTGGCATCTGCAGTGACTGACACATGGTAGGTACTCAGTAAATATTTATTGATGACTGGCAACACAGCAGTTATTTTAGTGTCAAAATTTGGTGGAGCCTCCTTGGCCCTGAAAAGAAGATCTGAGAGTCAGAGGAGAAAGATGTCTCTGGTAATAAAAAGAGAAAAGTTTTGAAGCATGTTTATAATACTAATTTTAATACTACAATTTAAGAAAATGTTACCCTGCCCAAGAATGGGAGACTTTTAGTATCATTTTACATAAAAATTAATTATAAATTATTTTGTAGATTTATTTAATACTTATAAGGTTCACTAGGATTTTAGCTGTACTTTTCTTTTGCTGTCAGTGTTACTTAAGAATAATAGCTCTCTATTTCTTCAAGTTCTTTTATTTGTTTTCATTTGTTTATTTGTTTGTTTTAAAAGATAGGGTCTTGCTCTGTCATCTAGGCTGCAGTGCAGTGACACAATCATAGCCCACTTCAACCTCGAACTCCTGGGCTCAAGCCATCCTCCTACCTCAGCCTCCCAAGAAGCTGAGACTACAAGTATACACCACCATGACCAGCTAATTTTTCTACTTTTTGAAGAGACAGTGTCTCGCTTTGTTGCCCAGGCTGATCTCAAATTCCTGGCCTCAAGCAATCTTCCTGCCTCAGCCTCCCAAAATGCTGGGATTGCAGGCATGAGATACTGTGCCTAGCTTTCAGTTCTTTTATTTAGAGAACATAGTCAGTGGCAGGGGTATGGAGAAACCGAGAGGAGGCAGATAAGCTGGGAAGAAAGAAAGGGACCTGGAAAAGTCCAAAGAGAAAGAAAAGGATCACAGGAGTCTCAGAAATAAAAATGGGCCTCTGTAAAAGGCAGGAAAATGGAAGAAGAGGCTAAAAGGAGAAGGGAGGTAAGAGGTAGGCCCACCTTCTTTTCTCCCAAGAGTACTTGGCTCTATACTGCACAGTTGGTGGGTACTTGGGAAAGACCTGATTAATGAATGTACAAGAGAAAAATGAATGGGGAATAATCAGTGATGTGCTCCTAAATACTTAACAACCAGCTCCTGGGGAGGGAGGATGGTTTGTGGTGTTTGTCAATGTCTGTTGCATAAATCTCCCATGGCTAATTTTAAACTACCAACATGAATTGACTGAATGTGGAATTTTAAGCTACCCAGATGAATGCACTGAATGTAGAATTGGGAAGAGATGTGAAGTATCTCTACTGTACAGATACTATCGACTTAACCTCAAGAACATAGATAATAGTAAAATGGAGTAAGATAATTAAAAAATAATGACTTTTTCACATTTATTACCTGTTTTAATTAATTTAATTATAAATTTTTATGATGTGATTTCTGATAGTGACTCTAACAACTAGCTTGCAAAATAGGAGCCAGCTCTAGCACCCTGCTAGATGGGCAACACCATATGCCTCTACTAGTCATGTCAGGATATAGAAAGAGCTTTTTCAATTTTTTCTTTCTTTGCAGGAATTTAAAAAAGTAAAATAGGAGACATCTCCTAAGAATATTTTCTTCTTCACAAGTTTGCCAAAGGTTTATTGATTTATTATTTATTTTTGATACCCAACTCATCAGAATTTACAAGTTGAAAGTGTAGGAAAAGATGAGGAATGTATCTATTTCTACCAATCAAATCTATAACAGGCCAGGTACAGTGGCTCATGCCTATAATCCTAGTACTCTGGGAGGCCGAGGTGGGATTGGTTGAGCTCAGAAGTTCGAGACCAGCCTGAGCAAGACTGAGACCCTATCTCTACTAAAAATACAAAATTTAGCTGGGCATGGTGGTACACACCTGTAGTCTCAGATACTGGGGAGGCTGAGGCAAGAGGATTGCTTGAGCCCAGGAGTTTGAGGTTGCAGTGAGCTATGATGACACCACTGTACTCTACCTCCAGATGACAGGGTGAGAGTCTGTCTCAAAAATAAATAAATAAATAAATATTTTTTAAAAAAATTTAAATCTGTAATGTTTTCAACTTTACATTAATTTAATAGAGAGGCAGAGTGGTACAATGTAGAAAGCCCCAGATGAGTAGCTTACAACCCCATGTTTAGTAGTTTGAAGCTTTGAGGTCAATATGTCAGGTTTTAGTATGAAATGTAGGTTCTTGGAGCGCTCGTGGCCGAAGAATGACCAGACGCACCAAAGTAAGGCAAGCACGAAAATGAGGTTTTTGAGGAGAGAAAGATAGGATTATAGAGCAAGAGCAAGATATAGGTTTACACAGCATGATACATATGCCACAGATGACAACTGGACCCATTGTTGCAGCAAAGGGAAAGCAAAAGGAAGGGCAAAGAGGGCCTGGTTATCGTTTGTGTCTTGCTTTATAGTGCTCAGATTGGGACCTCCCTCGTGGCTCAGATGTCACCATGGAACCATTTTGATTGGACAATTGGGACTTGCATGACCCGAGTCTTACTGCACATGCAGATCTCCCATGAACCTCTCTGAAAGCCCATTTTTGGGGAGTGGTGAATTGCAGCACACCCACTTCCATCCCTAGGGGACCCAGAATCCCTCGCTACCTACCTAACAATTTCACCTCCACTGCCTTACTTTTGTCAAAGGGCTATGTGAGCATCGGGTGAGGGTCTTCTAACATGCTGCAATGTTGACATCTGCCCCTTATTTTCAAATGGCTCAGTAAAAATAATATGTGTTTATATTGAGCTATCTCAAGACAAAGCAAATATGACAAAACATTAACAATTGACGAATCTAGATGAAGGATATATGAGCACTCAATTTTTTTCAAAATAAAAATATGCTAAAAATGATGTCACTTGTACACAGATAGCCCTTGGTAAACCTGCAAAGTACTATTCAAGGATAACCTACCACTATCTAAAGAGATGTGGTATCCAGATGCCACAGCTATGACAATATCCAAAGTTCATTCCAAATAACAGATCTGATTATCCAGCAATTATTTACTGAGCATCTATGACCCTAAACGCCAGTGCTAATTCAATAATGAATAAGACGTACTCCTTAATCTCATGGAACTTACAGTCTAGTGAGAGGGACACACAAGTAAGTAAATGATTACAATTTGGTTTAAATACAATTAAATAGAGGTTGCTGTGGTGACACATAGGAGGAACATCTAAGCCAGCCTTAGTTGGTCAAGAAAGACTTCCCCAAGGGACCTAAAATAAGAACCTAAGATCTCCTTCCTGAGAGGAGAGAGAAGGAAACATTCATCAGTGTGGCTGGCATTTACTCTATTACTATGTGCCAAACAGCACATGCTCATTCACTCCTCACAGTAGTGCTACGGGGCAGCCTGTTGGTATGCCATTTGCTGGACCTGTTAGATGAGGCACAGTTTGTGTTTCCAAGCAATGGACACCTTATGAAGAAAGGCCCTGAAGCAAAACTGATCATGGCCTATTCAAAAGAGCCGCAAGTTGTTCTGTGCATTGAAGTTCATGTATGTAGGCCTTGGGGGTTATGTGGAGTTGCAGTGGAAGGGCATAAATTTAGGGTCTTAAAACTTTGTGGATGATAGGGACCCATGAAAGGATATTAAGCCTGGAGGCAGTATGATCCAATTTCCATTTGGAAAGACTACTGTGGCATCAGTACAGAGAAAAAATTGAGGAAGGAACAAAACTAATAGTGGGGAAACCATTTAGGAGCCCCTAAAGTCAGTCTAAGAAAGACAATGGCCTGAACCAAGGCAGTCGCAAGTGACAGCAGAAAAGCAGGTGGATTGTAGCAGTACTGGAGGTAGACTCCCACCGGCTGATTGGACGTGGGTGGCGGAGTGGAGCCAAGAATGATGGATTCCAAGGTTTCTGGCTTGGGCAGCCAGGTAATTTGGGTGGCGAGATGCAGAGCCATTCACTGAGACACTGAGGGGGAAGAGCTGTGGGATGAAGCATGGGACAGGGTGGAAATGGGACGGCAATGAACAGACATAACCAAGATCTTGTGGAGATCAGCACATAAGAATCTGAGTGAGCAACAAGGGCCAGTCAAACCCAATGTGATTGTGATCATCTACAGAATCCTTCAAAGCAAAGCTAGTTCTTGAATTATGGGAGAACAAGTGGGATGCTCATGATTTTGGTCAGTTTTAATTGTAAATGGCATGGTGAAGATGAGAAAAACATTGTAAATGCTGAAAACATTATCTTCCATTATGCTTATTATTACCATTACTTACTAATATTTTCTCCCTGATTTCATCAGATATTAATATTTTCTCCCTGATTTCAACAGATTCAAACCACCCAAATGGTCCCTTTTATTAATACTTGCCCTTCCATGGAAACTTTTTTCCTCTTTTACTCTCCTTTTCACCGCCCCATTCTCTACCTCAAGGTTCGGTGACAGGTAATTTGGGTGGACTTAAGTGGTTTTTGTCTGTGCTCATCAATCAATGAACAAGTATTTATTAAGAGTCTCCCAGGTGAGCATCTGGTGCTCTATGAGTGGAGCTTCAATCATGGGGCCATGTTCTTTGGGGTCAGATATTTCTGAATTTAGATCTTTCTGTATTTACCAGCCATAGCCCTTGGTAAAAACATCTGCTCATGTCTCTGCTTAGTTTCCATCAACAGAGATAAAACAGACAATGGTACACAGGTCTGTTGTATTCTATGAGATAATAAATGTAAAAGAAAGTAACAGAGAGCCTAGTGCTCAATAAATGTAGTTCCTGTCCACCTCGTAAGGCTATTGCCTGGGATAAATGAGCTAATACTCAAAAGAGGGTTATGCCTTCCTTGGAATAATTCTGCTGTATAAGTTCAGTCATTTTTAATGAACTTTGCTGCTCTTGTTCCTCTTATTGTTTTTACTGCTACCAGGGGCTTGTGGTAACCATGTCTACAAGCCTTTGAGCAACTCTTGAACGTATCTTTATTATTATTATTTTTGAATCCCCTTATTTCTTTGTTTCAGCTAGGGAATCATCTCCTTTCTCGCTTAGTGCTGCTTTAGAGAAACAGCCAGATGTCTCTACAGTTTGTCGTTTCTGGGCACGTACTCTGTTATTTAGATACTCTGTTTTGTTCAGCTGAGACACCGTGTCTGTTCAAGCCTTGGTAGTTTGAAGATACTATAATTTCGCTGTTCTTGGCACACACAATGAAAGATACAGAGATTAAAAACTGGAGATGATGGAGGGTTTAACTGTCACTGTAGGTCTTTAACCTTTTTTAATATAAAAAGAAATAATAAACTTTTTAAAAATTTTTAATTTAATATAAATTGCCTATTACCGGTATGATTGCGCTGATGAAAGATTATTAAAATAACCATTAAATCTGGCATAGATAAAAAGAAGGGACTTTGGAGTTGGAGAAGCTCAATTTAACAGCACTGTCCGTAAGGAATTGAATTGTGTGTGTCTTCTCTTTGTCTTATATTCCTAGACCCAAAGCAACAACTTCCCAGCTTTTGAGACACTATCCTGGCAGACTTAAATACTTCATGATGTTATAGAAAATCAAAGAGGTATCCTGAATGTTAAATTAACCAAATATTTTTTTCCCCTCTGAAGAAGGTTTATTCAGGGGCTGCTATGATACTGCCTCTTAGCACATAGTCTGAGGCTGATTACAAAACAGAATGAGATTTCACTTCCTGTCTCCTAGAGAGCCTCACTAGAAAGTGCTGGCTTGGCCTCCTTCTTTCTCAAAAATTCCAACAGATTTGGTTCAACAAGGGAAGTATTAACTTCATGCGTGTGTGTGTGTGTGTGTGTGTGTACGCACATACACACCATCTTGCTTTGAACAAAAAATATAGCATTAGTATTCTAATGTTTAACAGGATTTTCCATTAAAAGTTATTTATACTTTAAAACGGGCTTATATTTTTCACAACCCAATTATGCTATTCATGAGAACTGCATTCATTTTACTCTTTTCCTCTTTAAAATGCACTACAAGAATGAACTTATCTGCCTCCTGAAGATATAAATTATGCTTCATTTTTATAAAATGCCCAAATGTTCACAAAGTTCTATCCTATAGTGCCATACTCAATGCTTATGTCATAACAATCCTGTGAGGTAGACGTTATTACCATAATTTTACAGATGAGGAAAACAAAACCCAGAAAGTTTCCACTATAAAACCGAACCAAAATGTGGCTCAGGGTCTTTTGACTCCCAATCCAGTGGTCTTTGCACTTCTCCATGGACGACTCACTCATATTAGTTGAGATCTCAAATGAAATTGTAGTTCTCCTCAGAGTCGCAGCAGACATGAAGCAACTTTGGAGGCTGTGATGGGCCTGCCACAACTGGAGGAGGCAGTGTCAGGAGAAGGCCTGCCCTGCAAACAAAAGGCTGGCCAAATTAGGCCTTCAGAAAAATGAGAGAAAGAGAGAAGGCCGCAGGAGCATATTGAAGGCATCTCAGGCACAGAAAAGTTGGGCTAGCAGTAGTAGCTTATTCCACAGAGCCAAACCTCCACGGTAATAACTGGACTTACCACAAAGAGAGAATCTCTAGGTGGGGCCTTTGGGACTGAAAGATCCTCAATGGCAGTAGAAAAAATACAAATTGCCATACAAAGTCATACAAAGTCAGATTTAATAGTGTACGCCAGATGACATGTGCATTGCGGTAGGAGGCTGACAGTCTTGTTGTGGTTGTCCCCTAAATTGGGGACCACTTCCTCTGCAGCCTTCACATGCTCTGTCATTCTTTCTTCTTTTTCCTGCCTGCTCACCTTGAACAGAGTTTAACCATGAGGTCACTTTACAACCTCACTCACCCCCTATCAGTAAATGGCTTCTCATTTTTATTACCAAGCCCACCTGTTACCTTTTGGTCCTGCAATTATCTAACACAATGGACATGACCCATTCCCACCCACCAGTGGAAAGTGTATTCGGATTGTTGCCCCTAAGTTCCACATCCACCAGGGGCGCCCTCCCTAGGCAGATATCCGTAAGGTCTGGGAGTCTTGAAGGGGCAGACAGAGGCAGCTGAGAAAGGCACAGAGATGAGAGGGGAGGCATGTGGAGAGCAGCGAAGAGGCTGGCCCAGCAAGCACTGGAGCGACGCGACAGGGAAAGAAGCCGACTACCCAGGCTGGGACGTCAGAAGGAAGGGCCTGGCCTTTCAAGAGGAAGAGATTGGATTTGATCCAGTGAACAACCAAAAATAGATGAGGGAAAAATAACTTATATTAGGAAGATTACTCATACTGTACCAGGCCATAGGAAATGAACGTGGGGAACATACCCAAATGTTAAGAAATAAGGGAGACACTAAGTGCCTGGACAGGACAAGGCAAGAAGAAATTAAGGAGAAATATTTTTACTGATGATGGTGACTAGAGAGAAAAAAGATGATAGAAAATGATATTAAGTTTTGTGATTTTGTTCTGGTATTATAGATACAAAATTAATGCATGCCCATTGAATTGGAAAATCTGAGGGTGGCAACAGGCTTGTTTTCAAGCTTGCAATAGAGAACCACTGGCTTATGTGGCAAAACAGATTCTGGACTCAGTACCTTTCAGCAACCTTTCTAGTACTACTGAGTCAGTCAACGCGTTAGCCCATTGCTAGGAGATGACAGTACACACAGAAGAAGGCAGCAGCTAACACTAATCAAACACTTTGAACAATGAAATGCCTAATGGTGGTTTTGACTGCAAGAACAACGAGAGTTCAGTGGAGGTAGGGGATGATCGTGGACTGGAGCAACAGCAGCAGAAGGCTTCTCAAAGGAACTGCAACATAGTCAGACCTTAAAGAATGGGTAGACTGGAACTAACGACAGATGGGAGGGCTGAGGAGGTGGTGAAAGCAGATGATGCATTGTGCAGTGTAGTTTTGAGCAGGAGAGTGTGGGCACTACATTTAAATTGCAGAGGAAACCAGATAATTTCCTTTGAATTGGTCCTCTAGATGAGGCTGGTGACCCTCATTAAAACCATGGGGCAAGCACATTTTACTTTTGCTTTTCCCGTCTCTCCTAGTTGCGGCTCAGCCACAGAATAGTTTTATTCTCTCACACTGCTCATCCATGAATGCACATTAAATTCATTCACACTAAGGTACAAATGACACGCAAGCCTTTGTATAGTGATATCGTTTACAGAAACCTAATTTTATTCTTTCTACAGCTCTGTGGAGTAGGGAGGCCAGAGATGGTCCCCATCTTATAGCTATGGAAAGAAAGGCCCAGAGACTCTAACCTCAAGACCACAGAGCTACCAAGGGGAGAACTTAATTGGGGGTCTTGAACACAGTTTTCTCTCTGCCACCCCGTTGCTGTATTTGTGTTTCAATGGGGGTCAAAGCCCTGTGCTAAAGGCATGTGGGTCTAACTGAGGACTTCAGATGTCAACCTGGAGATAGGAGGTTGGTTCTTTCAGTGAAGCTCTGAGTCACGTTACATAGGTTACCGCCTTTGCCTTCACATTACCTGGCCCTTGTGTGACTTCAGGCGAGCTAGAGAAAACTGTGAGCTTCACTTTGCCCGTCTGTGAAATGAAAATAACTCCATCTACCTCATAGGGCTTTTCAGACAGTTTCCTGAACTACCACCTGGACAATGTCCTTGCCACACAAGAGGCGTCAATAAACCTCACTTTCTTTCCCCTTTCCCTTCTCCGTTTTACCTAAACATAAGGCAGCCCTGACTTAGTCAAAACTGCAGGTTGGCCCAGTCCCCTGCGAACACCCTCTCGCATTGCTGGCTGTTTACTTTCACTCCGGACTTTCCTCTCGGCCCCTCAATCCCTCTGTCCAGCCACACCTGCCCCCCTTCACTTCGCAAACCAGCCAAGCATTTTCCCTCCTCAGCCCCTTTGTGTGTGCTGGTTCCTCTGCCAGAAATCTACTTTGCCTTACTCCTGCCTCCTTGCTCCTGCTCCTCCAGGTGTCGGCCCAAGTGTCACTTCTTCAGGAAGGACTGAAGTAGGTTCTTCCTGTTACCCTTTCTCACTGGATCCTGTAATTTTCCTTTGTCCCATTTCCTGCAACTTGCAAGTATACATAAATCCTATATGCAGGATTTACTGGCTCACATGCATTATAATTTGTAAGTACATATTAATCCTATATATATTAATAGATTTCCTGGCTTACTGTCTGTCTTCCCCACTAGATTGTGGACTCCCACGGGGCAGGACCCATGTCTTTTTAGTTGACCGCTATTCTCCGTGGCACCCACAACACAACATGGTCTAGCACATGAGGCGTGTTCCATAAATATTTGTCGACTGTGTGTTGGATGAATGCTGCTCTTATCTCCTCTTGGGATGCCCTCTTACAGCCTCTTCACCAATCCATGCAGTACATTCCACAAAAAAAAGCATTCCCATGCCCACATTTTCTCACCTTTTCCTTAATTTTCTTTCCCCAACATTTATTCATACATTATCAGGAATTGGGTTGTGTTCTCTGGTTGCTCCATGATTCCCTAATCACATTATCAGTTTTCCAATGACTAATATTCTTACAGGATCTTTTTTGGAATCTGCTATAAACCTAGTATAATAGCTGAAAACACTATTGGTGCTTAGTTATTTCTTGATGAACGAGTGTGGATACATCAATCAATCCATCCTAGTATATCCCTTTTTCACAGAGCAAATATGGAGATACCACGGCAGCAAAACATTTCTAACCACAACTCTTTGCTATAGCTTCTGTTTCCTCGGGTTACTATTTTGAGTTTCAATAAGAAGCAAACAATCTTATCTTGAAAGGAAGATTGGATTTATTTTTAATAAGAAAGGCTGAATTGGAAGCTTGCATTTTTTCCCCCAAAATTTAATAACAGCACCAGTAAAGCCCTACACTCCTCAACTGGTCTATTTTAGGTATACAAGAACAAAGCTTCCAGGTAAAGCCGCTTTCATGATGTAAGAGTGAGACCGATATCACCAAACCTGTTTAAACTCGTTGAAAGCCCGGGGAGAGGTCACCTAGCAGGAGCATCCCGTCTGAGCATGTTTTCAGAATCCAGAACTGGGCAGAGGACATGAAGGAAAACACCAGGTTCCCCAGAGCCAGGCCCTCAGACATGTGAGAGCCTGATAGTTACTACTGACAACTTCAGTAAGGAAAGAAATCACTTTGATCTCATCCTGTCCTCCATTCACAACTGAGACAAAAATGAAACAAAAATATCTAAGTAAAATATGTCATCGTAATGCCCAAAATGATAATTTACAGAACTGAGATTGCAACTTTTGCCCTGTTATTCTGAAACAGAGCCTTCAGTTTATCGTTGCCCTGCTGGTAAGTTGCTCATTTTATCAGTATTCCTTGAATAATTTACCAAAAATATTTAAATGTTTTATATAGAATATATTATATATGTTATAATATATGCATTTTCATTTACTTTGAAGTTGTCTAACAGATTCTGTCTTGTTAGTATCTGCCGCTAAGATTTAGTATTTGATGTTATAACACAGGCCAAGAAAAGAAAGGTAAGTTTTGCTAAATACCAATTACACCGTAAAAATCATAAAAGTTGGTGTGGGATCTGTTCTTTGGGCAGTGTCACTCAATCACCTGTTGTCCTGCCTCTGGTTGGCTTTGTGACAATCAACAGAGCCCATAAGAGATGACCACTAATGAGCCCTTCTGTCCCATCCCTCAGGCTGCAGCCGTCCTGAAGGTTGATGGAGGGCCATGCTATTCAAACAGCAGGCGTGGCTGAGACAGAAGCTCCTGGTGCTGGGAAGCCTTGCCGTTGGGAGTCTCCTGTATCTAGTTGCCAGAGTTGGGAGCTTGGATAGGTGGGTGATTAAACATGCTATGCCCATGTGACTTTAAGTAAATCTTGATATAAACTTCCTTAGGACATATTAATATTAGACTTAATAATTTTAAGTCTATCCGTCTGTTTTTCTCCCTCAAAATCCCAAGAAACATGCTTTTCTGCAGTATTGATTTTGATTTATCGAGACTTTAAAAGAAAGAGATCCAAGTTGCTCAAACCAAGGTGTTCTGTCAAGATCCATTTATATTCTATGTGCATTGACACTTGTTGGCAGGGAAGGGATAAAGCTGTGTACAGTAAAAATATCATTTACTAGAGCTCAATGTGGTCTGCGTGCATCTGGTGTTGACCTCTAGCTGTAGCAAAACAGTGATGATGTATCTATGTATCTTCATTTTGAAATTTATGAGTGGACAATTAATGTGCTATCAGGAGCAGTAAGATTATGTATGAGCCTGGAAAGGAGCTCATCAAGTTTGCAATCCATTGTCCCAGAAAGATGGCTGCAGGCATGGGGAGTTTTAACTGTGTTAATTAGCTCTGGTTTTCAGGACCTGAACGTATCAGACAAAGAGGCTGTCGCTCAGAATAATTGCCCAGAAAGCAATGGGAAACCCACGGAGGGAAAATTACAGAGCTAGAGTGTAGCCCTTAAAAGGCAAACAGTTGAGAGGTACTGGACCTGCAGAAGTCCCAGCAACATCAGCTCGCTTCACGTTAAATGTTTCTGGACGGTTCTATGCCTAGTATGATTGGCAAGGACAGAGAAGTTAATATCTGAAACGTGAAGCTTTCTTCTTTGCCCTTTAAAATTAATTTCTTGCACTGAAAAGACTGAAGTATGTTCTCCATGAGTTCAGTTCTCATTGTCAGTGAAAATGCAGCCACACTTTAAAATGAAAATATCTTCCTTTCGGTTTTCCTTTTCCTGACAAAATTTAAGCCTGTAGACCTTATTATTGGATATTTAGAAATAATGTAACAGTGATCTTTGTTTTCCTTCAGCCAGTTTAAATTTTGACTGGTAAAGTAACTCCTTTGATGCTTAAAAATTCCTGAGTAAATGTCCCACTCGCTAGTTGTTACCTACAGGAAAATTATAATCAGAGCTTATGACTGATTTCAAGTAGTTTCCCAAAGTAGCGATTGATTATTAGCAAGAAGCCTTGAGGTGACACCATTGTCCTATGTCCATAATGAAACTTTTATATCCAGCTCTTCCCAACACTTTTAATTAGTTTCCAGTCATTTACTTTTTATTGAGTAGTCAATGTAATGATCATTAACACATTCATTATTTAGTTGATGATTCTTTTCATTTTCAACCCAGGCTCTGGTCTCTAAGGGGACAGCTTTGATAAGGAATTGGATTGCTTGGTGGTCTTTCTCAAAGCCTCTCACTTGCGAGTGTGAGCAGATTATGTCCAAAATTGACACATGCGTACTTAGGCCAACCCTCCTGTAACTGAAGACCCTGTTCTCTGGAGGGAGGTAGAGGTTACTCTACTGGCCATTCCAATCCTAAAATGGTATGCTTTTTGATCTGGGACCCATGCTCAGAATCTACTCTTCAGGAAGTGAGAAAAAGTGTGATATTTTCTCCTGTCTTCATATCCTATCTTGAGGGAGGAAGTCTAAAAAGGTGATTATTTGTCAGGGTATGATCTCCCAGGGTAGAAGGTAGAAAGAGGAAGGAAGTAAAGAAGGAAAATGGCCCTTTCTAGAGGTACAGAAATTCCATTCCAGCTCAAACAGGGAAGAGACTATTTATGCCATTCTCTTTCAGCCAGGGTTCTATGAGAGAATTAAGTCCTACGGAATGAGTGACTAGCTCCTCAGTTCTCCCAAGGAAATTCTAGAATTGTTCTAGGCAAGTAGGAGAGAAATTCATCAATGGATGCCTTAGGGAATTAGGGTTTAATTCTCAACAGAACCCAAGAAGAGCTGCAGTATGAATTTGTGATATCCCAATCAATGTCACATGAAAAACATCTGTGACTAAGTATCTGTTGATAATTTTATATCTCCCATTTATATTAATACCATTAACAAATGTATAAAAACAAAATCCCTGTTTCTCTAAAATATTAACTGTGGTAAACTCCATTTTAAAAAAATAATTTTCTATATTTTCACACTTTCTACAATGAGCCTGAATTGTTTTAAAAATCATAAAAGACAGGACAGTGGCAGTGGCTCACACCTGTAATCCTAGCACTCTGGGAGGCCAAGGCAGGAGGATCACTTGAGGTCAGCAGTTCAAGACCAGCCTGAGCAAGAGCAAGAGCAAGACCCCGTCTCCACAACAAATTAACCAGTCATAGTGGCAGGTACCTGTAGACGCAGCCACTCTGGAGGCTGAGGCAGAAGGATTGCTTGAGGCTAGGAGTTTGAGCTTGCAGTGAGCTATGAGAATACCACTGTACTCTAGCCCAGGGTGACAAAGCGAGACTCTGTCTCAAAATAAAAAAAAATCATAAAACACAAACACCACAAAAAAGTAATATATGTTTATATTTCTCCTTAAGCATTATGATAGATAGCTGTTTAAACAGAGCACAGACCAAGACCATTCCCTCAATTCTACAGAACAGGCTGGGCATGACCTTGAGCTTGTTTCTCATCTCAGAAGACAAGAAAGATGCAATGGGAAAAGTAAGCAACAGCCTCATTGCCACAGAGAGGGAGACACAGACTCCAAATTATTAGGATAACTAGAAGCTTTCAATTGAAAAATTGGTTTCACAGCCATTTTGACTGATATTATCTCCTTTTACCAAGAAGGCTAAAATACCTCCTCTGATCAACTTAGGGTAATTATAATAAATTTCAGTTCAGTTTAAGACTATACATAAAAGGAAACTTAATGTGCCAACCATATATATTTGCCATGCCAAATTAAACAGTCACTCCAATCTAATATCATTGTGACTGTTACCACATCTTTCTTCCTGAGAAAAGCAGAGGTGGTTTTTCATTATTCAGGATAATATTAAAATGGAAATCCTCCTTTCTGACTGTACCCATTGCATTCCTTTCTTTATGAGCTTGGGTCTGATTTAAATGGGCTTGGCAATGAGGAACTGAGGTTTCCAGCCTGTCAAGGTCTTATTGATTTCTGGTCCAAGGTGTGGTAGGTGAAATTGGGTTTGTTCCTACATTCAGCAAAGTGAAAACGTAATCCTGACCTCTTTAGATACAAAGAGAAAGAGAGGCAGAAGAAATACAGTACTCTTCTGGCTATCCCCAAGGCCAAGGGCAGAGATTCTCATAGAAGGAAAAGCTCAGCAAGTGCCATGATTGGAAGTTTGCAGGTTGATGATGCAATCAGCCAAGGGCAGAGATTGGGACCTTTTTTCAGATTATGTCTTAAAGATTTTTAAGAGCCCTGTGAGTGCTGCTGAGCTGCAAGAAAATAATACCACATGAAACCTGAAACACATGGTCTCCTAGCTGCCCTTCAGCCTCCATGCTGAAGATTATAATCTTCCATCTTTCATGTTTTCTAAATGATTTTAACTGGCGAGCTGTTAAAAAGCTGTTAGTATGGCTGGTGTCACTTGTCTATCCTGTACTGTGAACATAAGTACATGCTGTAGTCAATTAAGTGCTTGGTGAATAAAAATTTTAAGGAGCACTAATAAAAAAAAAAACCTCATCAATTATGTGTGCTCCATTTAATACAGGGTTGCTTAAAATAAAATTTCCCAAACATACGTTCATTATGGATTGCAGCAGGCTGGGAACCAGCAGTCTTATTTATGCATTTAAAGTCTTAGTCTGACTGGAGAACCAGAAAAATGAGAAGTTCATTGCAACAAGCTGCTTAAAGTGTCTCTCTGTCACTTGCAGGCTACAGCCCATTTGCCCTATTGAAGGCCGATTCAGTGGAGCCCGCAGTCAGGCGGAATTCCCACTCCGTGCCCTGCAGTTTAAGCGTGGCCTGCTGCACGAGTTCCGGAAGAGCAACAACGCATCCAAGGAGCAGGTTCGCCTCCATGACCTGGTACAGCAGCTCCCCAAGGCCATTATTATTGGGGTGAGGAAAGGAGGCACAAGAGCCCTGCTTGAAATGCTGAACCTCCATCCGGCAGTGGTCAAAGCCTCCCAAGAAATCCACTTTTTTGATAATGATGAGAATTATGCCAAGGGCATTGAATGGTATAGGAAAAAGATGCCTTTTTCCTATCCTCAGCAAATCACAATTGAAAAGAGCCCAGCATATTTCATCACAGAGGAGGTTCCGGAAAGGATTTACAAAATGAACTCATCCATCAAGCTGTTGATCATTGTCAGGGAGCCAACCACAAGAGCTATTTCTGATTACACTCAGGTGCTAGAGGGGAAGGAGAGGAAGAACAAAACTTATTACAAGTTTGAGAAGCTGGCCATAGACCCTAATACCTGCGAAGTGAACACAAAATACAAGGCAGTAAGAACGAGCATCTACACCAAACATCTGGAAAGGTGGTTGAAATACTTTCCAATTGAACAATTTCACATCGTCGATGGAGATCGCCTCATCACGGAACCTCTGCCAGAACTTCAGCTCGTGGAGAAGTTCCTAAATCTTCCTCCAAGGATAAGTCAATACAATTTATATTTCAATGCTACCAGAGGGTTTTACTGCTTGCGATTTAACATTATCTTTAATAAGTGCCTGGCGGGCAGCAAGGGGCGCATTCATCCAGAGGTGGACCCCTCTGTCATTACCAAATTGCGCAAATTCTTTCACCCTTTTAATCAAAAATTTTACCAGATCACTGGAAGGACATTGAACTGGCCCTAAAATAATATGTTGTACAACACTATGTGTTGTGCCTGGAGACACACAGTGTCTCCTCTAGATTATTATGCACTTTTCCTAGACATAGCTATCCAAGTCATTTTTCCATGTATACTTGTACATACACAGTGTGTGACCAAATATAAGATCAGTTCTCTTCCTACGGAAAATTTACAAAAAAATTGCTGTCTGCATAGTTGCATCTTTTAAGCTATTTACAAAAAAGAAGAGATGATGGTATTGGGGAAAAGTGACTTCAGCTGTTCTCAAAGAGTTAGTCTTCCTTTGATTCAGAATTTGTCACCCGCCATTTTCATAGATTTAAGCCAAAAGAGAAATGTGTGAAAATGTACCAATGGCTGTGAAGCTTCAGGAAGTAGAGGATCCAGTTATGCATTTTTTTCTAAGGGAAAGCTGGCTTTTAAATTCAGATGTTGAATTGGTGCCATGAAAACAGAAAATGCTATTTTCTTATTATTTAAAAGAATGTCTTATCTCACAAAATTGACATTGTTCCAAAGTTCCTGTGGTGATTTTGCACTGTTGTTTTCTCGTATGAACCACGATGTCGCTTGTAGCATGTCGCTCACACGTCGGAAAGTCATGTCCTTTTACTTCCATGTATGTCAACAAAGAGAAATGTCATGTACATAATGTATATTGTTGTAAATACTGGTTTCGCACTAAGTAATTCTATTTTGTAAACTGAATATGGCTATTTAATTTATTGTGAAAATTAAATTTATTGTGGTATTTAAAAATGGAATGGATTAAAATTACTCTATGTGCAAATTTTTTTTTTTTACTCATTTTGTTTTACGTGCCCCCTGCTGGCTCCCAAAATGGGAGCTGTTTATGTGCATATGAGAGCACTTGGAAAGATGCGCTTCTTCACTGGATCTCTGTACCTTTGTGAAAATATATTTACCAAGTGAGGTTGAGTATATTAAAAAAAAAAAAAAACTCAACCATCTGGAAATCAAGTGTAACAGCCACCTCAAAGCAGTGCTCTGCTACAACTTTGTAACAATTAATTTACTTGCAGTTGCTGCTGTGCCAGGAGACAAACAAGGAACGCTTTAGCAGAATCAACGCACAGAAGAATCACAATTTTATTTGAACCTCTAATCAGAGTCAGACCAGTAAAGAAATATAAAATAAGATGAGAAAACTTCTGTGGCTTCTGTATTGAAAGTTGCTGATGCTTCAAAAAAGAATACAAGCTCTCAGAAGTCTCTCTTTTAGATGAAAATATATCAATCTGCTCAGAAATTATTATATTGTATAGTATTGTTATTACTAACATAAACATATGGCTCATATTTCCATCCAAAGAAATTAATGCTAAATTGATGCCTCGCTAACATCAGATACATTGTATTATGCTTAAATATAATTCAGAAAAATATGGAAAGAGGTATCAGCAACGACAACCAAAAAAAAGGTGGATTTTTCACAAACACAGTTGCTAATTCAGTGGAGGATATTTGAAAGAGTTTTGTTCAACATCACAGTGAGTGTGTCTAGAGAAATCAGCAAATTACAATGGATTCCCCTTTGATTGTAATAAGTGTTGATTTTCTCCATGAGTTGTTTATCCTGTCCAGTGATTTGATGGTGAACTTTCCTAAATAAATAGCCCTTTCCCCTCCAGTGTTGGTATATATTGCTTCTCAAGTCAGTGCCTTGATAATCATCTCTGTTGTCTGAATTAGCAGTGATGCTGTTCTCTCAGCATGAAACAGGCGTGATACCAACACCTGCTGGCAGGCTGGCCCCGCCCTCACTGTGTGATGACTCTGCAGTGGGAGTCTCAGGTCTGGATGTCAGCCACTTCTCCCCATGAACGAAGTCGATGCAAGGAAACTAGTGTCAGATTTCCCTGCACCTCACCTGAAAGGTTACCTTTCAGCTAACCATCAGAGCAAACTCTTTGAATACAACATTGAAGGACATAATCACTCTATTTTCATTAACTTTACGAAAGTATTCTTAGAGCACAATATAGTTAATATGATTTTGTACTAATAACTGTCAAATTATGGCCCAGTGGAACACTGATATGTCAAAAATCAGCTAGGTATTCCACCAGTAAAATTGAAAAATAGCAATCTTTTCCCAGACTCATAGAGGAATTTTAAAAAAGCTAATGAATTAAAATTTCTCAGTAATAATCTTTTGTTACTAATTTTTCTTAAACTTTGCTACTGCTACCAATAGTATATATCAGAGTTTATTTTTAGATTCCATTTGACTTATGCCAACATTTATAATTTGTTACTTTTATCTCAGTAAGCCAATATTTCTTCATATTTGGGGGGAAAAAGCACTGTGATTTCTAGTTGTTCCACTTCCTAAATAAGTCTGAAAATTGTTTTGGATCTTAAAGCCTCCCCACAGAGACCTAAAGCAAGAGGCTTAACTTGGGAGGATTTTGGGGTTGGTAGGTTTCACTTCACTGAAAAAACAGTCACAGCCACCGCTGATTGAGCTAAGCAGAAAGAAATAAAAATGCTATGACTTAATAGCATACCTCCCCTTGGAGATTTTAAACCTCCTTGTTTAGAAAGATGTTTCCTGTTGTCATCAGACAGGCAACGGACCTCTAGAGAAATCTTCAGCTCATTACCATAGTTCCACTAGGGCTCTCTTTAATAAGTTACTTTTTTTACATCATGAACATCTTGCATTCCTTCTAGAAGCTCAGTGGCACCATACTGCTTTGTGAAACAGTTCTAGCTACAGAGAGAAAAACTGTTTAAGCAATGGGGAAGTTTCTGCTGGACCATAAAGTTGAAACTACATCATTTTGGAGGCCAAGTAATTCCAATTATAATTATACAAATAACCCAAGGGAGGGAGAGAGAGTAGGGAACAGAGAGATAAAAAAGACACAAACCCTTAGATAGACATCCTCAAATTCCACGTCTACCTCCTAACCACCTGAAACCACCATGCATAAACCTTTGAGTGATTATGGTACTAATTTTTCCTACTAATTGCAGTATAGTATAAGAGACATCCAAGACATATTGGTCCTCAATTAATGCAGGATAAAGCAAAGGCTTGTAAACTCCTCTGGGGCTTATAACCCCATCTGACCTTAGATTTGATACCTTTTATGTTGATGGAGCAGAGAGAACAATCATTAATGGGTGGCCCAGCTCCTACTCACAAGACGGACAGAACCTTGTGTGAGTGCTCCCTGGGCTGCTGCACCTGGCATGAGAGCCCTCCTGGAGGACAAGCTCACAGCCCTGCAGGGGCATCACCCGGGACAATGAAGATGTGTTGCTGCTCAGGGAACTTGGGAACCAAGGACAAGTGCGATAAGACTTGCAGCCCTGCCGATGGGCTTTTGCTTTGTCTAGTTAGCTGCTTGGTAAATCAAATTGCCTAATTTGAGAATTTTCCAAGGGATGGAGAATCTCAAATGATCATAGCGTCTTCTCACTGAAGTCTTTTGTATTCTTTTCGTGCACTCAGCAGCCATTTTGCACTAAGGAGAATAGTCTATAGCCTAGGGAAAAAAGAAAACTTTGAGGAAGTCACTCCCCTTCAAAATGACTAAATACGGCAATATCTTAGCAATTTGGGCTAACAAGGTGAAAATATGGAATATTTTAAAACAAATTCATTGTAATTATTGCCAAGTAGACAAAATACCCAAACCATAATAACAATATATTAAGAAATAAATATCCAATTGTGCCTGCTTTACTAAATAAAAGCCTCTTAATTGGCATATCAGTTTTTTTCCAAATTGGTATTACTCAAGTATTTCAAAAGAGTCTGTCCTCTTAAGTAGGTTATTGAAGCCCCCTAGCATCTGTTTGTCAACTTTTATAGCACAACTTGCTTTTATAGCTAGTGTAAGAATGAAATTTAGGCCAAAATATGATCATTTGGTAAGCTTCTAATTAATAATGCCTTACTACACATTTTACAAAAACAATTTCTTTACATTTGTGCTCCTTAAAATTTCTTTTCCATTACATTTTATTGCACCTTTTAGGAATAAGAGTGCTGTTTCATAATGATTAGAAATGGATTGGGGAGTTGAAAAGGCAGAATTGAACTGATAGCAATATGCATCTCCCATAGAAAACTCCTGATTGATATTCCAAAAACAGGTATCTGTAATTTAAAGGCAGCTCAGTTGAAAAAGCTATATTCTTTCAGTCATATCAAATAGGCAGTAGCATGCTTGGTACCTCATCAGGCTAGTGCTATCAATGAATTTGTGAACTATATCAGTCTACAAGGTTTGGGGAAGCTATTGGTGAACAGGCTTATTGTTTCTAAACATATCTGTCATCCTCTTCAAAAACAGGCCACCAAGAAGGTGAGTCAGTCCCAATGGAGTGGCAGCACCATCTCAGAGAGGTAGCTTACCTTGCACATTTCTAAATGCGCGCACTCTGCTCTGCATTTCTTTTTCCTTGATGACACCAGAGAATATCTTTAAGGCCAACTGCAAAGCTGCCTGTTTTTTTGGTAAGGCCATGCTAAAACTTACCTAAAGGTTTGGACACAGAGTAATAAAAGAGTTCGTAATTGCTGCATGTCAGGTAATCTAATACTAGGTCCTGGAAATAAATACAACTCTTTAAAGATGAGTCTTTCTGGCAACACCAGATGACAATGTCACCATACCAAGCAGAATTAGTGATGGGAACAGGCGAGTTACAGTTTAGAAACTATAAGCAAAAAACAAATAACTCAGCCTAGAGGAATCAGAGAAAGCTTTAATTAGGCCATGTTTGAAGATCATAGCATCTCATCAGGCAGACAAGCAGGAAAAGTATACTCCAGAGTGATGGAAACAGCAGAACGAAAGCATGAGGTGTGAAAAAGACTAGCAAATCCAGGAAAGCAGGACAGTAGTTCATAAGTAAGAGAATGTGGAATATAAGACTGGAAACCACACCAGAGTTCCTGGGCCCTGAGTGAGTCCTCCCACCATACCCCTGAGGGGGCACTGCTAAGAACCCAGGCCAGGTCTGCCTCCTTGGGTCAGCACGCACCTGATCCTTAGAAGCTAAGTGCTTAATAATAGAAAAGAAATGGTAAAATTAATATTCCAAAGGTTTCCTTTCAAGGAGAAAAAGATCCAATGATCAGTGCCCATGGAATCATCATTTTCCTTTCCACCCTGTGTCACTCTTTTTTTTTTGAGACAGAGTCTCACTCTGTTGCCCAGGCTAGAGTGCTGTGGCATCAGCCTAGCTCACAGCAACCTCAAACTCCTGGGCTCAAGCGATCCTCCTGCCTCAGCCTCCCGAGTAGCTGGGACTACAG
>NW_012147745.1:2076173-2093652 GCF_000956105.1 Propithecus coquereli | reverse complement strand
CTCAGAGCTGGTCTCGAACTCCTGAGCTCAAACAATCCACCCACCTCAGCCTCCCAGAGTGCTAGGATTACAGGCATGAGCCACCACACCCCGGCCTTGTTTCACTCTTCTTTTGAGTTCTCTCACTTGTTCTCTTCATGACCCATAGCTTTGCCACAGCTGATGGGGATCCTAAATATCTGGTTCATTTCTCCCCCAGGAATGGGGAAAAGGTGTCTTTTCAAACCCAACTCCATAGGCATACTGACCATGGAAGGGTCATATTGTCTCCTTGACACTGAGCTTCTTGCTATACCTCCACCCATCCTGATACTATATCAGAAGAACATGGGAATGAAAAGAAAACAAACACAATATTCTCCTGCAAGAGAGGTATAATAGCGTTTTCAAAAATGTCCAAGAAATATATTTGTTTCATTGCAAATAAAGCAAATACAGTAATGCATTGCTTAACAAAGATACACGGTGAGAAATGCGTTAGGCAAGTTTGTTGTTGCACAAACATCATAGAGTGCACTTATACAAACCTAGATCGTGTAGCCTACTACACATCTCAGCTGTATGGTACAGCCTATCACTCCTAGGCTACAAACCTGTACAGCATGTTACTGTACTGAACACTGTAGGCAATTGGAACGCAGTGGTAAGTACTTGTGTATCTAAACATATCTAAGCATAGAAAAGTTACAGTAAAAATAGGGTATAAAAGATTTTCTTAAATGCTCCACCTGTGTAGGGGACTTACTATGAATTGAGCTTGCAGGACTGGAAGTTGCTCTGGGTGAGTCAGTGAGCAAGTAGTGAGTGAATGTGAAGGCCCAGGGCATTATCGTACACTACTGTAGACTTTACAAACACTGTACACTTAGGCTCTGCTAAATCTATAAAAAAAATTCTTTCTTCAATTATAAATTAACTTTAGCTTACTGCACCTATTTTACTTTATAAAAGTTTAAGTATTTTTAAAGGTTTTGACTTGTAATAACACAGCTTAAAATATACACATGTATAGCTGTATAAAAATATTTTCTTTATATGCTTATTCTATGACCTTTTTTTCCATTTATAAATGTGTTTATTTATTTATTTTTACTTTTTAAACTTTTTTGCTAAAAACTAAGACATACACATATCAGTGAGGCCTACATAGGGTCGGGATCATCAATATCACTGTCTTCCACCTCCACGTCTCGTCCCACTGGAAGGTCTTTACAATAACACACATGTAACTGTCATGTCCTATGGTAACAATGCCTTCTTCTGGAAACCTCCCTAAGGACCTTCCTGAGGCTATTTTACAGTTAATATTTCCATAAGTAGAAGGAGTTCACTCTAAAATACAATAAAAAGTATAGTAAATACATAAACCAGCAACATAGTAATTTATTATCATTATCAAGTATTACGTACAGTATATAATTGCATGGGCTGGACTTTTATATGCCTGGCAAGGCAGGAGGCTTGTTTACACCAGCATCACCACAAACATGTGAGTAATGCTTTGCACTAAGACACTATGATGACTGCAACGTCACTAAGCAACAGGAATTTTTCAGCTGCATTATAATCCTGTGGGACCACTGTCATATATGCAGTCTGTTGTTGACTGAAACATGGTTACATAGTGCGTGACTGTATATGTTAAGCTTTCTGGGTGAAAGAGGCAAATCAACTTGTCCTTTGCGGCTTGAGCTTCCTATTAAGTAGGAGAATCAGAATAGGGGATGTCTACACTCTTCCATATGACATTATGCCATTCCGTGAAATTGATTCTTGGAGCATTTCCTGTGACAATGAACATCCACAGAGATAGGACGTGAAAGCAGAGGAGGAAGGAGGGGTTGGACTCAATGTACCCTACTGTACTGGTGCATACGATCTCTCCAGAAAGCTTTGCGTCTGTGATTTTGTCTTTAAGGGTTATTCTTTGTCACCATTCCTTTGCAATATTTCCTTAATTCAACCCTATTTTCACCTTTGGATTCCACTTTACCTGTCCCTTCCTGCACTAATTAACTTTTGCCACACAGCAAACCACCCCAAAAACATGTTATTTAGCTCATAATTCTATTGCTCAGCTGGGCAATTCTTCTGGTCTGGCCCTGCTTGTCTTCCCTCTGCTGCCCTCTCTCACGCACACATGGTTTCGTCGGGTCAGCTGCTGGCTGACTGATCTAAGGAGGCCTCTCCTAAGTGTCTGGTGGCTTGTGCTGCTTAGTGATTGGTGTTAGCTACTTGTGCTAGCTGTTGGCTTAATGACAAGAGTTCCTGAACCACGTATGGCTCATCACTTAGTGGACTTACCTGGGCTTCTTCACACAGTAGTCAGGTCTGAAGAATAGCCAGAGAGGGCAAGGCCCAATGTGCAAGCACTTTTTAAGTATCTGCTTCCATCATGTTTGCAATTGTCTCATTGGTCAAAGCACATCACATGGCCAAGCCCAGAGTCCACGTGAGAGGGGACTCCATATAGTGTGGACACAGGGAAGGAAATTATTGTGGCTGTTTTTGCAGATAACCTACTATGCCTCTCAACCTTGATTTTATCATAATTAAAATTATAACATGCTAACAATTCACTAAACTTTATTTTCCTTAATTTTTTATATAGCCAGATAATCAGTACTAATATTTTCCTTAATTTTTACAGAAATGCATAATGATAATAAGAGTGATAGGCAGAATAATGCCCCTCCTCCAAAGACATCTATTTAATACATCCTAATCTCAGTGACCTAATCATGCGACCATGTTCCTGAGATTAGGAACATCAGTCCCTTTGCCATGCTTTCCATGGCAAAAGGGACTTTGCAGATATGATGAAGTTAAGGACCTTGAGATGGGGAAGGTATCCTGGGTCATCTGGGTGGTCTGGATATAATCACAAGTGTCCTTAAAGGTAGAAGAGCGAGGCAGAAGAGGGCAGTGAGAGGGACGATGATAATAATAGAAGAATGGTTTGAGACCTTGGGGACTTCGGAGAGATGCCACATTGCTCGCTTTGACGACGGAGGAGGGGGCCATAAAATAGCCCTGCCAACAACCTGATTTCAGCCCAGTGAGACCTGCATTGGACTTCTAAACCCCTGGAAATGTAAGAAAATAAGTTTGTGCTGTTCTAAGCCACCAAGGTAGTGGTCATTTGTTACGGCAGCCATAGAAAATCAATACAAGAAGAGGAAATGGAGTGCTCACAAAATGCCGTCGTGTCTAATCAGCTTTTGCTCCTTCATCATGAATGCATAATGGGGCAAGAGCCATCAATTGGGAGGGGCATTTCCAAACAAGGCAAACAGAATTCCTGAAGGAAACGAGCACCTCCTGCAAATTTTCAAAAGCCGAACAGGCCTAGGGAATGCAGGCAGAGTGACTCTGCAGGACACAACCTCTTGGCAATATAAACGTGGAGCAAGCCTCGTTTCTTGCACCACACCTCCCCTGAAGACCAAAGGGTAAGAAGCAGTTTTAGTGGTGAATTTCAGATAAATTATACAAAGTGTAGAACATCTGACATTTTTTAATATGTTTAACATTATGATTTTTATGTTGAAAAGGGAAAATATTTCCTGTCTTCTTATAAATCCATACAACCTAGCTTTGATCCAAAAAATCTGAAGTCCCCAAAGATTGGGGCCAAGAGCCTTGGTCTTATACCAGATTTGTCCCAAGATTTCTTCCAAATGACCTTGAAAATCATCCTGTGGGAAAAACAGAAGTTATTTTTCCTGGGCTTAATGAAATTCAAAGCTATTTATTGATCACCTAATATGTCCCTGGCACCTGAAGGATCCATCAATTACTAAAGGTCACTAGAAAAGCCAGAGTTGGGGGTGTGACCAGAATACAGCCCTCCAGAATTCCAGCCCAGAGCCACTTGTCAAGAAAAAGTCTGAAAAGTCTATTTATTATTTATATCTGCCTACTTCCTAAAAGGATTTGAGGTGGCAATTCTCTAATTAAAACGTATTTCTAATCTCTTTCTAATCTTGTTTTATTGGCTGCATTTCAGACCCTTGTACTTAACCTTGAATAGAAACATGTACTGAATCTGTGTAAAATATGAATTAGCATTAAAATTAAACTACATACACATTTAGTACACATGTAATATGTATGAACATATATATTTGTATTTCTAAGCCTGTCGAAAGAAGCTAATGATAATGGTTCATTATGGGCCTAATTCAAACCATTCTTTTGCTAGTGATTACCTGCCAAATTTGTACAGCTGCCTTTTAAAAATTTCATTCCAAAGGTGTCACAGTCTAGCCAAACAAAGTAAGTATACACATGGGAAAAGAAAAGAAAAACTCAATAAACTGATATTTCAAAAGCACATCTGAAAACAAATACTTTGATAAAAGAACATAACTTGCCTAAAGTGTCGCTAGTATAAGAAGTTTCAATGGTAAAAAGACATGTGTCTTTGAATCTGAGAATATTGAAATCACTTTCAGAAAGTATTATACATGCAACTGTTGTGTGTGTATGTGTGTGCATGCGTGCGTGTGATTCGCAGCAATCCCATAAAAGTGATTATTAAGAAATTAACAGTGATTATTAATCATCCCCTTGTGATTATCACATTACTTTTCATCTTGACCATCACCACACAAGTCTTCCACCTTGGAATTGTATTAGGTTTCTCTGAAAGCACAATTAAATTCAAAGAATAAATTTAAGAATAAAGTGTTTATTTGGTATTATTATCTGCAACTATTGTGTTTGGGGCCTACTTCGTTAATGTAAACTGTTAAATTAATAAGTACACAAACCCAAGCCTAAAACTCTGAGAGCAGGGAATTGATAACTCTCTGTGGGATTCTGAATGTCCTTAGGAACTCTAAGCTAAAGATCTAAACATTACCGAAAACAAAAGGTATTTGAGGTGAGAGGTCAGAATCATAATGACAGAAGAGCCCCAACACAGACACCCGCTGAGCATTAACTGTTTTTACCCATGGACTAACCAGCTGAATCCAGCCACATAACCATTATTTTGGATGGAGTTTGTTAAGTTGGTCAAATCATTGGTTACTATATAATCATGTCTTTTTAGTACCATGGTCAATTCTGTCAGGCAGTGTGGCTTCCCGGGTCGGGCACTGCCACAGCATTCCAAAGACCTGTCTGGTCTGGTTTCCTATTCCTTGTCCAGTCTCCTCTCTTCCTTGTCCGGTCTCATCTCCTCTTCCTCATCCGGTCTCGTCTCCAGTCCAGTCTCCTCTTCCAGTCTGGTCTCCTCTTCCTAGTCCCGTCTGGTCTCGTTTTCCTCATCTGTCCTCTTCCAGTCTCCTCTCCTCTTCCTTGTCTGGTCTTGTCTGGTCTCATCTGGTCTCCTCTTCCTCATCTGGTCTCGTCTCCTCTTCCTCGTCTGGTCTCCTCTCCTCTTTCTCATCCGGTTTGGTCTTCCATTTGGGTTTTGTTTCTTCCTTTGTTTACTCCTTTGCCATCCAGCTCATGACACCTTCTTGGACAAATGGTTTCCCCATCTTTCAGAGAACTATAATACTTCTATTCTAGTATGGAATTGGGCTGGCAGCTGAAATCTATTTTATGTAATGCCAACTTTACATGTTATAGAGACTGGTCAAGAGTTGAGCTTCTGAACCAGGTTTGTTCAATCATAGTATCTTAATGTGCTAATGTATAGCATTAACACTACAGCTAATAATATTGTATCATTTTGGATGCTTGCTAAAAGAGTAGAATTTAGATACTTTTACCAAAAATAAAAAAGGTAACTATGTGAGATGATGGATATGCTAATTGTTTACCATAGCAATCATTTTACTATGCATAGCAAAGCATCATATTGTACTCCTTAAATACATAAAAATTTTTAAAATACATCAGAAGTTTTTGTTACTATATCTATTCAATCTCAGATTCAGTGATTATTTGACCAATACATAGTACAAAGTATTCCTGCATTGGCTGAGAAATGAGATTATGAAATTGTTCCTTTACAAAACTATTAATAAACATCAAGTGTTTCACATAAGAATAAAAAAAAAAATTCTAAAGACCTATGCCAAGGTGTGTGTGTGCACTCACTTGTGTGTACAGGCATGAATGAAGGGGGGAAATAATCCTTTCTCTTCTATGTTATACCCCAAAGCCATACTATGGAAATGTCAATAAAGCAGCTCTCTCTGTTCCTATGTTCTGAATTCACCCTCTCCATAGAGCCAGGCTGAAGTGGACGGCAAATGTGAGTAAGAGATACCATGTTAAACTCAGAAGCTCATGACAGGTGTTCAATAAACATTTATGGGTTGGATGAATGAATCACTCTTCCATTATCATGATGAAGGTTTTACTGCTGGGTTAAGCTTATCTGTCTGTCTCTTTCTTCCTGTAAAATGTGTTCTGGGCCAGTAGATTCTATGATCCTTTATGCAAATAGATCTCTGGTGGCCGCTCACCAAATAGCCAGACATGTCCCCCAGCAGTGGACACAGTGCAGGATTTTGCCAGGCTCCTGAATGCCCATTATACCTTTAATGCATTGTAAGATACAAATGCTAAGAACCAAGGGCTAACTTCAAACTCTGCTCTTCAAAGGCCTTCTCATGCCAGGTACCAGAGTGGCAGTTCAAGTCACTTTGTTCCTCTCTGCCTTGTAATATTCAACTGTGAGGCAGCACATGTTAATTCTTACTTATGTAAGAGTCCTTGTCCCTCAATGACATGGATCCTTAAATTTTCTCTATTAAGTCGTTAAATTTTACACTAATTAAGCATGAATTAAAATTGTAAATTTCAGAAGAGAAGAGGAACAGGTGAGGAGAAAAATCCAAATTACTACAATTAAGAGCCTAGGGAGAGCACTCTGGGAGGCCAAAGTGGGAGGATCACTTGAGCTGAGGAGTTAGAGACCAGCCTGAGCAAGACTGAATTTAAGATTCAAGGATTTGGGGATTTGCAGAGCAGAACACAAAGGAACAGGATATTGGCAGAGATCAATCCCCTAGAAGCTTGGAGTCCAGCAAGAAGGGTAAGTGGAGCAGTTTGCTTCTCCCTCCCCCACATCTCTGGCAGTCAGTGGGCTTCCAAGCTGCTGGAGAACTCTTCTACCCTCACAAGCCCAAAAGCTGCTGCTGCCAGTGCACTGGGAGCTTGTTGACGAGGAAGCACCAGGCTGCCAGCGCCCTCGGGGTCACTTCCTGACACCACAGACCCAAGCCAAGAAGGCAGGCGCCATATTGCTTCTCCACTCACCATGCACCTTTGTCCACCCCAGGAGGCTTCAGCCCCTCAATTTTCATCTCGTTCATTCTGACTCAAACATTTCCTGATGCCAGACCAGACTACAGGAGCCACAGGGAGCTGGTGGGTCCTGGGGGATCTGTGTGACCCCAGAGCCTGGACATTCTGGGTGGGCTTCCTTCTGAAGAGAGGGACAGAGATAACCAGAGTGCTAGCTTTCCTCCATTCAGACCCTTTTCCTCCCCTTCCTCTGCCCCTCCCATGGCTGCTGAGACACTGTTGAGCCCAGGCTTACTGTGAGCTCCCTGCCCACTGGCCCTCCCTGGTGCTGCTTTTCCAGTGACTCCATTAGGGCTGGGCACACCTCAAGGTGGAGGGACAGCGAACCTGCTTGGGCACCCCTTGGGCAACTTGGGGCCAGCATGCTTCTAGCTGGCATGCTCAGGGATTGATCTTTGGAGACAGGGACAGGCCAACAGGCCAGATCCTGTGTAACCTCCAGGTCTCCATCGCATTGCTCAGGAACAAGGAGGAAAGATTTGTGATTGGGCAAGGCCACTTCGGCCCCTCCCTGGCATCTCTGCCTGGAAACTAGGAGCAGATCTTTGACTCCTGCTGAAACAGATACCTTGCCAGCTTTGGTGGAGTCTGAGGGCAGGTCACACAACCCAGCCCCAACCAGCCTTACTGCCCCACCCTCTCCTGCTGAGGTGGAGAATAAGGACACTTCTGGAAGTTCTAGGGCCCCACCCACCACCTGGGGCATTAGAGTGCTTCTCCTGAGGGACTAGAGCTGGTCACAGGACCCAAAAACAATATTGCAGCTTGTTCCTTCTGGCGAGCACCACCTAATGACAGGGAGGTCAATTTGCACAGTCCTTTACAGCATTTACTGACTTATCATACAGGATGTGGTTGATTCTCACACTCAAGCCCCACCCACAGAGATTAAACTGGCATGCCATTATTTAATCAAAAGAAAATCCAAAAATAAGAAGCAAAAGCTGCTCCAGATGAGAAGACATCACAAAGATCTCTGGATACATGGAAAAAGCGGAGTGAAAGGACACTCCCAAAAGAAAACAATAATTCTGTACCAGGGGAAACCAAACAAAACGAAAATACTGAAATGACTGATAAAGAATTTTGAACATGAATAGTAAGGAAGCTCAATGAAATATAAGAGAAAGACACCCAACACAAAGAAACTACAAAAACATTGCAGGAAATGAATGAAAATTCACTAAAGAAATTTAATTATTAAAAAAAAGTCAAGCAGAGCTTCTGGAAATGAAAAATTCATTCAAGGAATTACAAAACGCAGTGTAAAACCTTAAGAATAGGCTAGATCAGGCAGAAGAAAGAATCTCAGAGCTAAAATTGTAAATTTAACAGTGACCAAAACCATAAACCAAGTGCCACTTTCATTATATTAAACCAATGCTCTGAATATTTATTGTTTAGGAATTTATGTTATTAAAAGTGAACATCTTAGTTCACTAATAGTATATAAGCTAGAGCCAATTTTTGTTGTTGTTATTATTAATGACATTTGAATTCTACCTCTTTTGCAAGTTAATGCATGTTAGCCTGGGAAATTTCCAGACACAATAGGATGAACTCAAGGAGAAGTAGGCAGTTTTAGGACACAAAGACTCTGGAAAATAGTAGGGATCTACATATACACAACTCCCCAGTCATTGATTAGGAGAAACACTCACTTTTATTTGCTTTGACATTTAGGAAATCATTATTAGCATTAATTAAGGAATGATTAAAGCTAATTATTTGAATAAGGCTTTGTATGTACAAATGAAATAACCAGACCATGAATGATCCACTTATTTTGACTCTCTAATAGATGGAATAGTTGCAAATTGAAATTGTCATTCCTTGAGTCTAGTTAGTTATTCCATCTCAGTTGATTGGTTCCATCATATGAACACAGGCAAATCTTCTAGGAACATATTTTGATGCATGAATGATTTTGGAAAATTCACCTAATGAAGAGGCAGCAGCTGTGAGTAGATGAAAAATTCTTGGCTTGAATATCCACCTAACTCAATAGAGATAGTTTTGTCAAGGCACGATGGATAACAAGATTAACAACTATCCACTGAAGTGCTTATTTCAGCATCTCACAGGTAATTGTGGCAGAGACTCAAAAGAAATGTTTATGTCAGTTCCTACTCCTCATATAACAGAAGAGAAAACTGAGAAGCAGACAGGTTTGACAACATGCTAAGTTTGTGCAATGGGTGAAGGCAAAACTGGACCAGATCCCAGGATGTGGATCCACTCCATGGAGCCCAGCTATTCTTACTATGTTTAGTATACTGTTATGATTGCACTCAGGGAGAATTGCTGTTTTTGTGGGAATTCATTATAAAGAAAGGTAAAGCCACATTCATGTCTTGAAAGTACCAGGTAGAATCCATCAAAATCTGGGATTGCAGCACACAGGCAGGGAACAGGGCTTCTCATGCTTTTTTGTCCCATCCCACAGCACACATACAACGTGACGATATTTGTTTGGCAACCTGGAGTACATAACAAGGCTATTATTACTGACCCTGGAGACTCTTTGGCTATCCAGAACCTGCCTGGCTGTTCTGAGGGCATTGATTTACCCTCCAAGAACAACAATTTATCTTGGCATATCTCTAAACTATTCACAATTCACCAGGCACCTTGGTCCATAGATAGGAAACTCTACCATATCATAAATATCCTTTTAATTATTAGAATTAAATGTGAAAATGGAAATTATTGTAGCTTCTCGGCTTCCATTATTCTTTACTAAAAAGTATATCAAGTAAAAAGAAAAGTTTATAGTTGCTGAAAATATAAGGGTATACCTGGTTTACAAAGAACTAGGAAACAAGAATTTTAAGTTGCCTGAAGAGCGAATTTTTTTCATTCAACCCTTTCTAGTTAAATTAGTTCAGAAATAGTGCTTCTCAACTCTCCTGCACATGAGAACCACTTCTGGAGTATTGAAAAATTGATGCCTCAATCACATTTCCAAAGATCCTGATTTAATTGGTCTGGGGAGTAGAGTGAGCATTAAAATTTTTATTTTTTAAAGCTCCCAAGGTGATACTGACATGAAGCCCAGGTTAAGAGCCACTATTCTAAAATATAGGTATTGACCTTATGGCCTTAATAAATATAGCACAATTAAGAGAATGGTATCTTTGACATTTCTTCTGTGTTGCAAACAATTTTAGGAGAAATATTATGTCATCTATATTTCCCAATCCCTTGCAAGGCCTATGCTCACACTTTACATCACACTAAGTAATTTTAAAAATTTGCAAATGAAAAAATATGACTATGTATTTATTTAAATGGTATCAAGAATCTGAAAAGTTCATTATTTGCTGAAAAATAGCTTCTGGTGCAAAATAACTCTCAGAGAACACCAAATATGGAGTATCTTAGATATACGCATTTTGTGCAGGGCCCATCCCAGGGGGAGCACAAGGAAGGCCATTTGTTCCAAGCCTCACATTGATAATGAGTTCTAACTTTAGACTAGTGATGTTACCTCCAAATGAGATTAGATTGCCATCCCTGAAAAACTCTCACACATACCACATATTTTTTTAAGAGGAGAATGTATTTTTTTTAGACAGAGTCTGGCTCTGTTGCCCCAGCTAGAGTGCTGTGGTGTCAGCCTAGTTCATAATGACCTCAAACTCCTGGGCTCAAGCGATCATCCTGCCCCAGCCTCCTGAGTAGCTGGGACTACAGGCATGCACCATCATGCCCAGCTAATTTTTTTTTCTATATATATATTTTTAGTTGTCCAGATCATTTCTTTCTATTTTTAGTAGAGATGGGGTCTCGCTCTTGCTCAGGCTGGTCTCAAACTCCTGACCTTGAGCGATTCACCGGCCTCGGCCTCCCAGAGTGCTAGGATTACAGGTGCGAGCCACTGCGCCCGGCCAAGAGGAGAATGTATTTACTTATTTATTTTGATAAGTGGTTGGTTTCTCGAATAGAAAAAGATTTATAGTGGATTTCCAGAGACACTTGAATTGGAACTAGAGCAATTTAGTCTAATGGAAAACCATTATGAATAATGTATATCAGAATTTGTAGGGATCCTAGAGGTTTGTCTCAATTGTCCTAACACAGCTAAAGGACAGAAACCCCAGGACACTCAGACACATCCAATTTCATAGTCAACATCAGATAGGCTTCAACTACAATAGGCTAGAAAAATCTCTCATCTACATGGGGGGAAAAGGTAGCACTAGAAGAGATATATTGGGACAAGGACCCATCAATATCCCTGAAACTAGAGACTTTGTGTGTGTTTGGCCTCATGTCTCATGTCACACTTTAAATATTATTCTCTCTCTGACACTTTAGAAGCCATGCTTCCTCCATGGAATCCAATCCTCAAAGTTATATGATTGGGGAATAATTAGAAGGGGGACACATATTTAAAATAGTAACATGGGTGATCATGGCCCTTTGACTTTCCCTGTGTGGACAGAATGCTTTAGAAGATGTGGTTGGTGCCAAGTATTTGGAAAATTACTAAATTAATTTTTTAAAAATGTTCAATGTTAAGTTTTCTGTGAGGTCTACTAAAAAGCAATGAAACTCTTTTGTCATTAACTTCTCCAAAATGATGTGTATATGTGATTTTATATTAATAGCATTTTAATTTTATTTGCAGAAAAGACTATCTTAATACACACACACACACACATATAAATTAAATATATAAATGTTCTTTGGATATAATAGAAACACAGGTATTCTTTGTTAAAATAAAAAGAATAATACCAGTTTTGCGCATATCCATTTGAATGTGCTGATTATATAATTTCTATGTCATACCTAAATTTTGCTTTTATTCCTTTGGATGATTAGATTCTAAAGAAGGTGTATTAAAGCCACAAGACAGGGTTGGAGTTTCTGAAACTCTTCTTCTAAATCATGGGCTTCCTCATATCCTTCCTTGGCTGCATCCTACATCCAAGCCATCAGTGCCTCTTGTTCACTCTACCTTGGGTCATTACACCAACCCCAGAACCACTGGCCCATCCCAATCACCAGCCTCTCCCAAGTGGATGGCTGCAGAGCCTCCAAGAGTGGCTACTCTTGCTTCTCCCACTGCCTTTGGAGTGCCTGTGTCCACACAGGAGCCAGAGCAACAGGGACCCTCTCAATACATGAGATCACCCCTTTCCTCTAACGACAACCCTCCCATAGAATACCAGATCTCTCAGAATAAATACTTTATGTCTTTATATGGACTCCATGGCCCACCCCACCTTGTCTTGACTCTTGTGTCCATCCCCTCCAGGCCTATCTTTCTAAACCTGTAAAACATTGCTCCTCCTTCTTGTTTCTTTCCTGAGATAGCCTCACTTCCTATTTCTGCCCTGTTCAGGACACTTCCTATTTCCTCCCTGTGTGGGACATTTCCTATTTTTCTCTACTAAGCCAGGCACACTTCCTGTTCTTCCCCTGTGCATGGCACTTCCTGTTTTCTCCCTGTGCAGGATACTTTCTATTTTTCTCTACTAGACCAGGCACACTTCCTGTCTTTCCCCTGTGCATGGCACTTCCTGTTTTCTCCCTGTGCAGGACACTTCCTATGTTTCTCTACTAAACCAGGCACACTTCCTGTATCCCCTGCCCCTAGCAGGACACTACCTGTTTCTCTTCTATGGCAGGCACACTTCCTCTTTCCTCCTTCTGCAGGACACTTTCTGTTTTTCTCTCCTGAGCCAGGCACGCTTCCTGTTTCTCTCCTCAGACAGGCTCACTTCCTGTTTCTCCCCTGTGCAGGACACTTTCTGTATCTCTCCTAAGGCAGGCACACTTCCTGATTCTGCCCTGTGCAGGATGCTTCCTATTTCCTCCCTATGCAGGTCACCTCCTGTTTCTCTCCTTAGGCAGGCTCACTTCCTGTTTTTCCCCTGTGCATGGCACTTCCTGTTTCCTCCCTGTGCTAGACACTTCCTGTTTCTCCCCTATGCAGTACACTTCCTGTTTCCTCCCTGTACGGGATACTTCCTATACCTCTCCTAAGGCAGGCACACTTCCTATTTCTCCCCAGTGCAGGACACTTCCTGTTTTCCCCCTACCCCCAGGCAGGACACTACCTGTTTCTCTCCTAAGCCAGGCACATTTCTTGTTTCTCTCCTGAGATAACCACACTTCTTGTTTCTCCCCTGTGTAAGACACTTTCTGTTTCCTCCCTGTGCAGGATTCTTCCTGATTCTCCCCTGTACAAGACACTTCCTATTTCTCTCCTGAAACAGGCTCATTTCCTGTTTTTCCCCTGTGCATGGCACTTCCTGTTTCCTCCCTGTGCGGGGCACTTCCCGTTTCTTTCTTAAGGCAGGCACACTTCCTGTTTCTTCTCTGTGCAGGGTATCTCCTGTTTCTCCCCTGTTCATGACACCCACATATTTGACATGTATCATTTATTTTTTATGTACCTGGAACCTCAGAAAATGATGGTGGCCCTTTAACCTCTGAGAGTCAATAATTTCATACATCCGGACCTAAACTCATTTACAATAGGATTTCTGAATAGAGGAGCTGCCCTTTAGGTATTCACTTTGCTTGTCCTTGTCAGTTCTATTGAGAAACAAAACCCTGGGATTCACAGGTCTCCAGGAGAATACGTTTTTGAACAGAGCAAGTGCAAACGGGAGAAAAGGTGCAGGAACACTAATCCATATGCCCGTGAAAATGCTCTGGTTTCAATATTCCTTTTGAAAAATGTAGCTTCTCTAGTAAGTTGGTCACACTCCAAGAAGAATTAAGCTTGAAAGATAACAGAACTTCAAAAGCCCAGTTGAAAAGACCAGACCTGAGGCAGTGAAGGGCATTCAGAAGAGAGAAGGGTTTTAACTCAGCTTTCAAAGCATGTTCTCCCTCCTCTTTGAAAGTTTCTGACACTTTTGGGGTTGCTGAAGATGTTCCCACTCGTAACATCTTTCATTAGAAAACCATGAAATAACAAAAATCTCTCTCCACATAGAACAGGGAAAAAATGTGATTGTATGTTAAAAGTAAGCTGCGTCCTGTTCTGCTGCTTCTTGAGCCTAAAAAATCATCTTCAAGAAAATTGTTTGAGCCTTATCTCACTGCAAATTAGCACGAGGCACATTCTACTGTGAGTGGAACTGAGGCACCAAACAAGTGGTCCCTGAAAGGAAGTGCAAGGCTTCTCTGCAGGTTGCTAGCAATATGTCTCCGTGACCCATTTACTAGGATGGGCCAAAAAAATAGAAGGGAAAAACTAGGAGGCAAGAATAAAAGGTGTAAATATGAGTCTCAACAATTACATCCATGCCTTTTAAAGGCTACTTCCTTTACCAATAATCCCCTGCTGTGCCAGGCCCAGGGCTGGACACAAGGAACGTGAACAGGATGTGCACAAACAAGGGGCCTACCCTCAAGGAGCTACTAGATAAACTCAATGCTGGGCACACATGACAGTGTATAAGATGTCTACCCCAAGGAACTGAGAGCAGGTTGGCTGCTAGACACAAGAAACATGGAAGTACACAATACAGGAGTCCTGCTCATAAGGAGATGTGTACCAGGCTCAATATGGGCAAAATGATGGCTCACTATGCACCGGGTCTGCCCTCAGTGAGCTGCCCTCCCTGAACTCTTTGGCCTAATTATTGCTTCCAGAACCCCCATCTATACTCTGATAAATACCACCACTTTTGAGTAAAATATTTTCCCCCTCAACCATAAGCATATTAAAGCCAGCAATTATAATTTGGTTTTGTTTGTATCCCCAGCACCCTCAGTAACCTCGAAAAACCAAAACCATTGCCACCAATGATGATACAGATGTGTGTGGCACTGAACAAAATTATTAAACTTCTGCTCGGAAAAGTCATTGAGGTTTTAGGGAAACATTTATTTGCTAAGGTCTATGTAGTATTTTTACATCAATATTCATAAGTGATATTGGTCTGTGGTTATCTTTCTTTGTGCTGTCTTTATCTGGCTTATATATCTGTGTTGTACTTGTTTCATAAAAGGGGTTAGAAAGATTTACTTCCTCTGCAGTGCTCTAGAACAAGTATCAGCACATTTTTTTTATAACGGGTCAGATAGTGAATATTTTAGCTTTGTGGTCCATATAGTCTCTGTGGCAACTACTCAAGTTTGCCCAAAAGTAGCCATAGACAATGAATAAATAAGTAAGTATGGCTGTCTTCCAATTAAAATTTATGAAAAATAAAAGAAGTGGCTGGAGTTGAATTTGGTCTGTGGCCCTCAGTTGGCTGATACCTGCTCTGGAATAATTTATACAGCATGTGGACAACGTGGTCTTCAAAGGGTTGGCAAATTCTATAGGCTAAAAATGTTTATGTCCCCCCAAAATTCATAAATTGGAACATAATCCCCAATGTGATTGTGTGCCTTTGGGACATGATTAGGTCATAAGGGTGGAACTCTCATCAATCGGTGTAGCACTCTTTTTGTAACAGAGGCACAAGAGAGCTCTTTGGCCCCATGTGCACAGCAAGAAGGCTCCATCTATGAACCAGAAAGTGGGTCCTCATCAGACACTGAATGTACTGGGAATTTGATCTCGGGCTTCTCGGCCTCCAGAACTGTGGGAAACAAATTTCTGTTGTCTATAAGCTACCCAATGTAGTATTCTGTTGTAACAGCCCAGATGGACTAAGACAGTAGAAGAATGCTCTTTTACCTGATCTTAAGGGAAAAGCCTCTAGTGTTTCCCCATTAAATAAGATCACAAGATGTCGCAGATCTTGTATTTTCCCTGCCCCAGTTCTGGAATGAATCATGCCTCCAAGAAGGCCAGTACCATGCTGTTTTAGCTGGTTATATAGGCGTTATAGTAGCTTTAAAAAAATAAAAGGCAAGGTCTCACTATGTTGCCTAGGCTGGCCTTGGAGTCCTGGGCTCAAGTAATCCTCTGGGCTCAGTCTCCGGAGTAGCTTGGACTATAGGCATCTGCCACCAGGCCCAGGTCTATAGTATTTTTAATATATGGTAGAAGAAATTCCCCTTGTAGTTTGACTTTTTTCATATTTTGTGACAACATCTCTGTTGGTTGAGCCAACCACAGAAGGACAGAGAAGACTAAGAATGTGTGTGACCCAGAGTCAGACTTGTTCACAGGGACAAGGGCTGGGAGGTGGAAGTATAGCTCATTGGGCCAAATGTAGGAGCCAGTAGCTTGAGTGTGGCAATATCATGACCATGGTCCTGGCACATCCTCAGTATGGTCGGGGAGGATAAGATACATCACACCAGGGACATAAGGCTCCAGCAGAAGGGAATCCAGGTACAAGGGAAATCCCAAGATCCCCACATGCTGGGTGGCAACTGGTAGCAAGGGTCCCTACAGAGGAAGGTTAGTTTGTCAGGACAAGGTAAAGCCCTAACTGCAGAGACTCAGGGTCCTAAGACAACAAC
The DNA here is from genome assembly GCF_000956105.1 of Propithecus coquereli. Lineage (NCBI taxonomy): Eukaryota > Metazoa > Chordata > Mammalia > Primates > Indriidae > Propithecus > Propithecus coquereli. Next base: position 2,076,990 of record NW_012147745.1, on the reverse strand, counting down.
CCTAGCAGAAGGAACAAGGGAGATCCCTTCAGGAGATCTACCAGGCATGTGAGGAAGAGACTGAGATGCCAGAATAAGGCCCAGCATGAATTGCAAGAGCTGGACTGTAGGGCAGAGCTGGCCGTGCACCAAGTGGGATTTAGGCTGGACTTCAAATGTTAAGCTAGAGCTCCTAAGTCCCTACTAACTGATGTTCCAATTAGTCCCAGAGCCCAGAGTAGAGTTGATTACTCTGGCTTTGAAGGAAGGGGAGTGATTTTGGAAATAATCAAGGTTGGGAAGTGGACTTTGAGTCTTGGGGTTATCCCTGATTAGCCAAATGACCTTAGGCAGGCCACTTTACCTCTCTGGGCCACCAAGGGAATTGAATGAGATTATGTCTACAGCTCTGTTTGCTTCTAAGAGTCTAACTAATTAACCCATTTAAGAGCAAAGGGAACTTACATTTCACCAGCACATTCTGTGTGCCATGCACTCTGCCAGACATTTTACATGCCTTAAAGGGAAGGAAACTAATGCTTTTTGTTCCCAGTGGCATGTTGGTAAATGTTTAACAACCAACTCTTCTGTGGGTGTAGGGACTCCAATTTGTGGCATTTGCCAATATCTGTAGTATAAATACTCCTATCGTGGTTTCAAGTGACCACCCTGTAGTCACTGAATGCAGAGTTGGGAAGAAATGTGCAATGGAATGCCATTACATGGTATTTCTGTCATACAGACATACTAGATGTAAACAACCTCAGAGTAAACATAATAATAAAATATAATAAAATCATTTGGAAGTGATAAGTTTTGAGTATTTATTACATTTGTT
>NW_012147745.1:2072906-2074637 GCF_000956105.1 Propithecus coquereli | reverse complement strand
AGCTGGTTAAATTATTCTCCTATGCCTTTATTGTAAAGTCATTTGAGGTCCTGGAAAAAACATAATATATTACTTTTTAATTACAGCATCAACTCAGAATGTTATTTTTCCCTTTGTGTTTACTTCGGGGAACACACAGAAAGCTCTACAGAATGTGTGCAGCCTAGAAGCCTAATCTGACACTGAATGGCTTCCTCTTACCCTCACTGTTCCTGCTTCTCTGTCCCCTACCCTCAGTTATACTCTTCTTTTATTCTTTCTCTGATTCTCTCATTTCCTCCCTCTCTTCTCCATTTCTCTCATGGCATTCAGTAAGGAAGTATGCAGAAGACAAGAAAGGAAACTGGTTATGTATCTTTGATCTCAGTGTGCCCACAGCCTGGCATGGTCCTTAAAATATCACAGGAGCCCAGGGAATGAGCAACTGAAGGGACATAGAGTGCACTAAGCAATGGCCAGAGAACCCTTATTCTGGACCCATATCTTTCGTGATGCATATACATATATATGTGTGTGTGTGTTTGCATTGAAATAGAGGACATAATGGAAGATGGAGTGAGGAAAGATGTAAAACAGAATAACAGAGCAGGTTTGATGTCATTGGTGCCATTGAAAAGAGAGTAAAATTTACCGAACCAGGTTATAACCCGGGACGAAAGGGGCTGATGATGGATGATGGAAGGGGATCTTCTATTTTATTTAATGCATTTGTTTTCTTTCCTTTCTTTCTTTCTTTTTTTTTTGTTCACAAAGAAGAATTTAGCCATTTGAAGATGAAGCTTAAAAATGGTTATGCAAGGAAATTTTCCTGTATATTACTGAAGGAATTGGTTTCAGGATCTTCGTAATGCTCCTTTCTACTCAGTAGTAATAATACTAATAATAACAATTTTAAATAATAATCACTAACATTGATTAAGTACTTATGTGACAAGCACTGTTGTAAACACTTTACATGCATTAATTTATTTCTCACAAGAACCCTGTGCAATAGGAACTATTATTATCCTAATATTTTAGAAAATAATTTGTCTAATAGCTCTATATTATTCTAAAGGTAAACTCTAGATTCCTTAGGCTTCTAACCAAGGCCCTCCATGATCTGGCCCCAAATGCCTGGTCCAAATTGGGTCCCACTCCTAACTGACAATAATAGTACTATTAGGGCCTGGCCATATCTTCTGCTTTCTTGTCTGTAAGCTTCATTCCCACCACTGTTCCCACACAAGATGCCCTCTTTCTTTTCCTTTGCCTGCTTGGACCTTCCTCATCATTCAAAACTCTACTGTAGTGTCAATTCTTTTATGGAGACATCTTTGATCATTCTCACCCAATGCCCTTACCCTCCTCTGAATTCACAGCCCAATCTTGGTGATACTACTTGATAACTTCCCTTGACGTATTGTCTCGTATTGTCATTTAAATCCATATCAAACTCTTGTTTCTCCAACTAGAATGCTAACTTGGTATAAATCACGTCTCCACAATGCATCCACAATTCCTTGCGCAGTTCTCAATATACATAATTATCTTCAATGCCCTTTTTGTTAAATTAATGTATTCTATAGCATATGCAGAGATTATTCATGTCATCAGAATGCACTCTGTTCTTCTTGAAGCCATACTTCATATACCTTCAGCATGAAAAATGTTCATCTGCCTGAAGATTATATCCATTCTGATAAAAAGAATTGATGAGATTTGTCTATTAATCAAGATATTTACTACCCT
>NW_012147745.1:2040642-2072156 GCF_000956105.1 Propithecus coquereli | reverse complement strand
CAAAGAAATTCTTGAGGAATTGAAATTAGGTACTAATAAAGGACCAAGGATGCTCTAGATTCAGAAGATTGTAGACTGGCTGGTTTAACTTCTGTCCTCAAGAAAGTATTAGGCTTTATTTTTAGAAACCAATTGGAAATACTATTGGACGAGGCTTCCCTTCATTAAGGGGAACTAGTCTGGTTGCAGGAAAATATGGTCGCTCTCACTAACAGAGGTAATAAGAGATGTCATTTGAAGATATTGGACCTGAGGCACACAAAAAGGAAAAAGCAACATCATAATTAGATTGCCACAAAGAGTATGAGAGCATTTCACACTCAGAGTAAAAGGTGTAAAGGGCAAAGGAAAGGAAACACTAGGAATGACACTCCAAGCACTCAGTGTTCACCCTCACATGCAAGATAGAAACGTGCTGTAACCCTGGATTCTAAGAAGGTTCCAGTTGCTGGAACCTATGTGTGAAATTGTTATGTACTAAGGAGCAGTTTTTATTAAATATAAATAATAGATTACAGCCTGCCTAAAAAACATGTTCAGATATGATAGACAATATGATATTGAGAATCATAACTGAGTAAGGAAAATTCAATCTAACACATAACTTCATAAGTCAGGGCTATTTCTCATCTATCCTGCTTTCTGAAGAAGGTGTAAGCAGACAAAAGAACATATCTAGAAGCTTCTGAGCAAAAATAAATGTCCTGTATTCCTTGTCACAGACTTTCACTCTAAAAATATACATTTGGCTTTGAACAGAACAGCTGGCTGATTCAGTCCAAAGTTCCATCAATCATAGGAATGCTCCAAGGCAGCTGGATTAATGACCTTTTTCATGTACTAACTCTCCATTTTGGTGTCATGAGATTATTCAAGGGCATAAGTGACTTCTTAAGAAAGTAGGTTCTTTGATGGGCAGGTTAACTCTTTTATTTCCTAGACTTTGAAGCAGCATATACAACTCTAGATTTTTAACCATCACCCAACACTTATTGAGACAAAATCAACACATATAAGCGCATGTATTAAAATAACAAAGTGGCGTAAACTGTGTACCAAATAAATGCTAAGGACAACAAATATCACAGAAAGAGGTTAACAGTGGTCTGGAGAGGAGCAGGAAGAATTCACAGAATACGGACATGCAGTAAGTTTGAAAGTATTGGAAAAAATATAAAAAAGAAGAGGAATAGGCATCCAGGGTCTGAAAGCATGTCAGCAAAGGCCTAGAGACTGGAATTCATCCTGCTTGTCTCATTTGAGTACAGTCAGGATCCCTGTAGCAGATGCAATGGAAAATAAAAGTGGAAAGGTAATTAAGAGCAAAATGATACAGTGTCTTGAATGTCAGGCTTAGCAGTGTGTAATTTATTCCTCAGGTAAATGGACTGATGGTTTAGAAAGATTAAGCATATACATGTGAACAAGACAGGTTAAAAGCATGAAGGTGGAAAAACCAGCAAGGAGACTATTTCAATAATTCAAACCAATCAAGACAAATTCATACAGTAGTGGTCCAAGGGCCCAGTCTTGCCCACAGCGGATTTTATTTGGCCTACATACTTTTTAAAAAATTCAAAATAAGTTGCCAATATTTAAAAAAGGGAATATTTCACATTAAAACCTGGTAATTTCCAACTTCTCCAAAAAAAGCTATTTAAAGAACTTCATAGTCCCTAGGGTGCAGGCACTGAATTTGGAGGTCCTACCCCACTTCTAATCAAACATACCAATGAAATCCAAATCCCACACAAATAAGATTCATACATAAATCTTTAGAAATTGATTTGCGTTTAACTAGTTGAAATTTTAGGTTTTGCAGGCATTTAACTAAAACATTTCTTTATTTTAACTTGGTGGATTTTGTGTTCTTTTTCTTAAGAGATGGGGTCTCGCTGTGTTGCCCAGGTTGGAGTGCAGTGGTGTAGTGGCTATTCACAGGTGTGATCCCATTACTGATTAGTGCAGTTTTGTTTTTAAAGCCAAACATTTTTTTTTATTCTAGGTTATACCTACTCCATCAACTCTTGAAATGCTCTAGACTATAGGCACCATGCCCAACAGAACAATGCTATTTTCCTGAAAACTCTGAAGATGGCAGCACTGGGCCCATAATCATATACGGAAAATGTCCTTGTGAGATGGGGCTTGTCTTGTATAGATTGGTACAGACACCACTAGACTGCTTCGCTCATTTACATTACCTGAGTGGACTTGTGCTCATTTACATCTGGGACCTCTTCTGTAGACCCCTGCTACTCAGAGTGTGTTCTGCACACCTGCAGCATTCACATCATCCGGGAGCTGGATGGAAGTGCAGAATCTGTCATCACTATTGACCTGCATGTTGAACACGTCATAGAATATTTTAATATCATATGAACATTAAGGTTTGAAAAGCACTCCTTTAATTAATGTGTGCTCCCCAATGAGCATCACAGCATCATCTGGAAAATGTAAATCCTCAAGTCCTGCCCCAAATCTACTAAATTAGAAACTCTGGGATTGGGACCCAGCAATCTGTGTATTAAAAAGCCCTCTAGGTGATGCTGATGAACACTGAAGTTTGAGAGACACTGTTTTATTTTATTTTTTTAGAGACAGGGTCTCACTCCGTCACCCAGGCTAGAATGCAGTGGCATGATCATAGCCCACTGCAGCCTCAAACTTCTAGACTCAAGTGAGCCTCTTGCCTCAGTCTCTCAAGTACTAGGACTACAGGCATATGCACCACCATGCCAAGATTTTTTTTATTATTATTATTTTGTGTAGAGATGGGGTCTTTCTATATTGCCCAGGCTGGTCTTGAACTCCCAACCTCAAGCAATTCCCTCCCTCCTTGGCCTCCTAAAGTGCTGGGATTGCAGGAATGAGCTACCATGCCAAGCCAAAAGCTGCTATTTTAGACAATAGTTTGTTTCCTAAACGAGGGGAGTAGTAGTGGGAAAGAAGATCTAGAGTTAAATACATAAATTAGTGCAAAGGAGAGATCAATAGAATTTTGTGACTGCTTGGACCTGAGAGATGGAAAAAAGGAAGAAGATTCAAGGGTGATGAAAAAATTTTTTTTTTCATTTCAAAATATTAAGGGAGTACAAGTGTTTTTGTTACATGGATGAATTGTATAATGCTGATCTCAGGGCTTTTAGTGTGCCTGCCACCAGAAATGAAAAAATTTGAAACTATATGTTTTCAGTTGTGCACAAGACGTAAGATTCATTTGCTAGGATATCTTTGTAAGGATTCCTCATCAATAAAGGAGGCAGAGGGAGAGAAGATATTTACTGGGGGGAGGGGAAGGAGCATGCTGGGTTTCAAAAAACAGGAGTGTGGGGTGTGGCAGAGCAGAGAACTGCCAGGAACCCCCACTTTATAGGAGCTACGGGTGCGGCTGGTCTATTGGAGCAAAATCCTGTCCTGTCTGGGGATGAGGAGGTGCTGTGTTAGCATGATAGGAAAAGGAAAGGGAAGAACTCCAGGTGTGGATATCTGGGAGAGATGAAATGTGCGAGCGTAGGGGTAAAAAGCAACAGAAACACAGATGAACAGCGAATGGGAAAGAAGATGATTAAGACATTAGCTCTGCATTATACACTCTACACACTCATTCCTCATTCTACTTCCTTTTGTAGTTTCTTTGAGACATTTAGTAGGGAAATGAAGTTCAGTAGTTATAATTATTAGTAATTTTAACTGTTCAACTCTGTTTCTTCAAATGTGGCATAATCCCTGGACCAGGCCACATGGCCCTCTGCACCAATTTGATTTAGAAAAGAATAATAATGCACTTTACTTAAATAGAGAAATCAGAAATAAAAAGGGAATTGAATAAATCATTTTAGACATGTTGAATTTGAGGTATCAGCAGAAAAATCAAAGTCAAAATGTCCAATAGGCCACTGTGGACAGACAAGTGGAATTTGAAAGAGATTGGGCTTGGAGATTTAGATTTTATAATTATCTATATAAAAGTAATGCTCAAAGTTATTAAAAATAAACCTTGGAGAATATGAGGATTTGCAGACTGGAGGAAGTAGAAGAGTCAATGAAAAAGAGAGAAAAGCAAATGAAGCAATGTAATCTTCTAGGGTTTGGAAGCCAGGAGAATATCGAGTTTTACAATGGTTTCAACTCTGAGCCAAAATCAGCCCGGCACTCTCATTTATATTTGCTTGTTTAATCCATGCAATAACCCTTCAAGATGGGTCATAATACCCATTTGACAGACAATAGTACCAAAATACAGAGAGATTCCCTGATTAACCCAATGTCACGCAGCTAAGAAATGATGAATCTAGCCCAGTATGTATCAAATGGGGATGATTTTGCTACCCACAGGTCATTTGGCAACATATGGAGATATTTTTGGCCGTTACAAGCGGGGATGGGAGGGAGGGGAGGGATGAGGGGAGGGGGATGTAATTGCTACTAGCAACTAGTGGATAGAGACCAAGGATGCTGTTAAATACCCTATAATGCACAGGACAAGGGACAGCCCCCTACAACAGAGAAAATATCTCTCTCAGCCAAAATATCAATTGCTCACCTAGCATATAGTCTTTCAAATGTGGTGATGTCTTTCCATAAGACCATTCTATCCACACCTCAATCATGTTGCTGCACTACTGCCAACGTTAGGCTAAGGGAGCCTTGACAGAAGTTTCTGGAATATTTTCTGGGTAGAACACAAGACTAAATTAGAAACTCTGGGAATAGGGTCCAGCAATTTGTGCTTTTAAAAGCCTTCCAGATGATTCTGGCGTATTCCGAAGTTCCAGTAAACTTGTTAAATAAGTCTGATGAATTTGGCAATTTGAAAGCCATCATTGCCTTCTGAGAGTGTACCCTTTGAGAAGATGCTAGAGAAAGAAATACATACTGGGGGCACAGGAATAAATGGTTGGTAAAGAACCATGAGCAATTCTACCTTAGTTGGGCTTTAGTGGATAGAATCCTGCCTTGTGTTCCCAAAATTATATCCTCTATGATTCCTCATATACTGAAGCGTGATTCCTCAAATATAGGAAACATGTCCCACTCATAGATTTCTCTTGATACTAAACACAAAATATCATGTAGTCAGTATTTATTAAATGTCTAATGAAGGAAAATAATCAAACTTTAACAAGTCCTGCTTTGTATTTTGGGCAAACTGATGTTCACCTTTACCTTCGCAAGGCCTAGAACATATCCATTCTCTTAGCCTGACTCTCTGCCATATAGGTCAGCAGCAAAACAATGAAGGAATTTCCTAAATAGATTTTTTTAGGATGGGACAATTTGTAGGTAATGGGAAAAATGATATCCTTCTATGTACCCACTGTGTCAATTTTTAGCCCATATAAAATTGAGCAAAATAATTTGATTATTTCAGTCATTCATTCATTCTAAAAGAACAGTCATTCATTCTAAAAGAATTACACATTTGCCTTGTTCCAAGTACTGCACTAAGCTCTAGGAATACAAAGACTGATATTCTATGGACCTTGCCCTCAAACAACTCACAGTCACTTAGAGAACAAATATGAAAACAAGTGTATATAGATGTTTGAAGATGTCTAGTTGGAGTTCATTGGGGCATTAAGGATACAATTATTTATGAGAAAGGGGATCGCTAGTGCTCTAAAATGAGAGAAATAAAAATCCAGTGAAGTTATCTTTAAAAAAATTTAAAGATTTAGGAGTGTCTGATGTCTAACGAATCCCAAAATCAGTGATACTACTGGACTTCAAGGACAAGAACCAAAAACTGGGGCAGAAATTGAGGGCAAAGTCTTCTTACACAGTATGGCTATTGAAATCCCATTGCTGAAAGGAAAAATTCCTTTGAAAAGATGATTCATAAGGCTAGTTGCAACGAAGAGAAAACATTTGCTCTGCAGAAAAGTTGCAAGAGGGCCTTCTAGGCAAGGAAGCCAAATGAGCAAAAGTGAGGAGGCCTGATCAGCATGGACCACGTTAGGGTAACAACAAGTAGTTTGGCATGACTAGAGGACATCCAGGGAAGTGTTGGCAGGGGAAGGGCAAGACTGAAGAGATTGGCAGTGTAGGCAGGTGTCCAGTCATAGAGCTAATGGGGGCGGACGGTGCTGAAGAATTTCAAGCATGGAAAAACCTTAAATGCGCATGCATTTTTAAAAAAGTTGTCCCTGGCAACTGTTGTGAGGGTAGATTCTAGTGGACAAGAGCTAGCAAAAAGTTGGGAGGATACTATTATATTCATTCACCACTGATGTCCAAAGTGGGAAGAATGTACCCTAGGAGAAGAGCAAGCTTATCCTTTATGGTATGTAAAAGAATATCAGAACTTCTATTGATACATATTTGTTATACTTCTTGTCATATAAAAAATTAAAGTTTACTAGCAGTTAGAATATGGATTAATATTGAGATCTTTACTTTGTCCATGTGCCCCAGGGCCACATGCTGTTAATCTTGATGGTAAAGTGGAAAGAGTGCTATGATGCGGAACCGTTGACAATGACACTCCTCATCCCGTATACTGTAAAGGGCCTATTTAAGCTAAGATGTGCTCAGGGAAGTGAATTTATGGCTTGTACTATCTAATTTAAACTAAACTCACCCTCAAAGAATGAACACGTGATTTTTAAAAAATTCCTACAAAGAGACATTAGATTGTATAATATTTGGTTGGTGCAAACGTAATTGCAGTTTAAGCACTGTTGACATTTACCATTTGATATTGGAATACATTCTTAAATAAATGTGATTATGTCATACATCATTTTAATGTGCATTTCTCACTTTATTTTCTTTGCTAATGACTTATTACTTGCTGTTTATTTTACATTTATTTTAGACTATGGAAATGATGTTAGACAAAAAGCAAATTCAAGCGACTTTTTTATGTGAATTCAAAATGAGTCATAAAGCAGTGGAGACAACTCGCAACATCAACAATGCATTAATGAACATATAGTGCAGTGGTGGTTCAAGAAGTTTTGCAAAGGAGACAAGAGCCTTAAAGATGAGGAGAGCAGTGGCTGGCCATCAGAAGTTAACAACGACCAATTGAAAGCAATCATCGAAGCTGATCCTCTTACAACCACATGAGAAGTTGCCAAAGACCTCAATGTCGACCATTCTATGGTTGTGCAGTATTTGAAGCAAATTCAGAAGGTGAAAAAGCTTGATAAGTGGGTGCCTCATGAGCTGACTGAAAATCAAAAAAACTGTCATTTTGAGGTGTCATTTTCTCTCCTTGTACACAAAAAAGACAAACCATTTCTCGATTGGCTTGTGCCATGCAATGAAAAGTGGATTTTATATGACAGCCAGCAATGACCAGCTCAGTAGTTGGACCAAGAAGAAACTCCAAAGCACTTCCCAAAGCCAAAGTTGCACCAAAAAAAGGTCATGGTCCCTGTCTGGTGGTCTGCTGTGGGTCTGACACACTACGGCTTTCTGAATCCTGGAAAAACCATTATATCTGAGAAGATGCTCAGCAAACCAATGAGATGCATAGAAAACTGCAACACCTGCAACCAGCATTGGTCAACAGAAAGGGCCCAATTCTTCTCCATAACAATGCCCAACTGTACATCACACAACCAACACTTGAAAAGTTGAATGAATTAGCTACAAAGTTTTGCCTCATCTGCCATATTCACCTGACCTCTCACCAACCGACTACCATATCTTCAAGCATCTCAACAACTTTTTGCAGGGAAAATGCTTCCACAACCAGCAGGATGCAGAAAATCCTTTCCAAGAGTTCATTGAATCCCAAAGCACAGATTTTTATGCTACAGAAATAGAAAAACCTATTTCTCATTGCCAAAAATGTGTTGATTTTGATGTTTCCTATTTTGATTAATAAAGATGTGTTTGAGCTTAGTTATAATGATTTAAAACTCACAGTTCAAAACCACAATTACTTTTGCACCAACCTAATAGATAATACAAATAATTCAAGCATAAGGAAATGACAGAGTTGAAGCCTCTCCTTCTGCCCAAAGTCTTCCTCAACCATATGGTTAAGTTAAAAGCAAAGGCCACATAGATCTGACAAGAAGTTGGCCAAAGTAGCCTAAATTATCCATAAGTCTACATGAAGCACTGCTTTACATCCATAAAGATAAACCTTACCCAAATTGTATATTGTACTTTGAGATGTTAGCTATTAGTAGCATAACATTATCAAAATTAGTAAGACATTTAAACAGTAAGAATGAAAAAAAATATACTGCTACTCACAAGATAAATGAATGTCAGAAACTTCATACTAAGCAAAAAAGGCCAGACCAAGCTAGAGGAGTTCCAACTAGAGAAATAAGACAAGAGAAAGAAATAAAGGGCATCCAAATTAGAAAGGAAGAAGTCAAATTATCCTTGTGTGTAGACAATATGGTCTTATATCTGCAGAAACCTAAACACTCCACACACACACACCAAAAAGAACAACTATTCAGTAAAGATGCAGGATAAAAAAAATCAACATACAAAAATCAGTAGCATTTCTATATACCAACAGTAAACAACCTGAAAAAGAAACCAAGAAAGTAATCCCATTTACAATAGCTACAAATAAAATAAAATACCTATGAATAACCATAACCAACAAAGTGAAAGATCTCCATAATGAAAACTGTAAAACATTGATGAAAGGAATTGAAGAGGACAAAAAATAATGGAAAGATATTCCATGCTCATGGATTGGGAGAAACAATATTATTAAAATGTCCATACTATCCAAAGCAATCTACAGATTCAATGCAATCCCCATCAATATTCCAATGAAATTCTTCACAGAAATAGAAAAACTAATCCTAAAATTTATATGGAATGACAAAAGACCCAGAATAATCAAAGCCACCCTGAGCAAAAAGAAAAAAACTGGAGAAATCACATTACCTGACTTCAAATTATACTACAGAGCTGTAGTAACCAAAACAGCATGGCATTGGCATAAAAACAGACGCATAGACTAATGAAACACAATAGAGAACCCAGAAATGAATCCACACATCTATAGCGAACTTATTTTCATCAAAGGTGCCAAAAACATATGGTGGAGGAAAGGATAGTCTCTTCAATAAGTGGTGCTGGGAAAAGTGGATATCCATATGCAGAAGGATGAAACTAGTCTCATCTCTTATCATATACGAAAATCATATCAAAAGTATTAAAGAACTGAAACTATGAAACTACTAAAAAAAAACATTGCAAAAATGCTTCAGGACACTGATCTGGGCAAGCACTTCTTGAGTAATATTCCCAAAGCACAGATAACCAAAGCAAAATGGGACAAATGGGATCATATCAAGCTAAAAAGCTTCTGTACAGCAAGGGGAATAACCAACAAAGTGAAGAGACAACCCACAGAATGGGAGAATATATTTACAAGCAACCCATCTGACAAGGGATTAATAACTAAAATATATAAGGAACTCCAACAACTCAATAGGAAAAAAACAAATAATCTGATTTAAGAATAGGCACAGAATCTGAATACATATTTCCCAAAAGAAGGCCTTACAAATGGCCAACGGGTGCATGAAAAAATGCTCAACATCATCAGTCATCAGATAAATGCAAATCAAAACTACAATGAAATATCATCTTACCCCAGTTAAAATGGCTTATCGAAAAGACATTCAATAATGAATGTTGGTGAGGATGTGGAGAAAGGGAAACCCTCATACATTGTTGGTGGGAATATAAATTAGTGCAACCTCTCTAGAAAATAGTATAGAGGTTCCTCGAAAAACTAAAACTGGAACTCCCATATGACCCAGCAATCCCACCGCTGGATATATATTCCAAAGAAGGGAACTCAGTATGTTGAAAAGATATCTGTGTCCCCATGTTTATTGCAGCACTATTTGCAATAGCCAAGATTTGAAATCAACCTAAGTGCCCATCAACAGATGAATGGATAAAGAAATTGTGGTCCATATACACAATGGAATATTGTGATATTCCAATATATATTGGAATATCCCAATATATATTGTGAATATAAAAAAGAATGAAATCCTGTCATTTTCAACAACATGGATGGGACTGGAGAACATTATGTTAAGTGAAAAAAGCCAAGCACAGAAAGAAAAAACTCACATGTTCTCACTTATATGTGGGAGCTAAATACTAAAATGATTGATCTTGTGGAGACAGAGAGTAGAATGATAATTACCACAGGCTGGAAAGGGTAGCAGGGAGGGGGGAATAAAGTGGGGATGGTTAATGGGTGCAAAAATATAATTGGATAGTTAGATGGAATGAACAATATTTGACAGCACAATAAAGTGACTATAATCAACAGTAAATTAGAGTATTCTTTAAAATAACTAAAAGAGTATAATTGAAATGTTCCTAACTCAAAGAAATAGTAAGTACCTGAGGTGATGGATACTCCCAATTACCCTGATTTGATTAATTCACATTATATACCTGTATCAAAATATCACCTGTACCCTATAAAGATATACAACTATTATATGCCCAAAATAATTGAAAATGAAAATATTTTTAAAAAGTAAGACGTTTAATAATAAAGTATCAAGTACATTGACAAATTTTTATAATTTGTGGGAAAATTGCTTTTGTGTTGTTAATAAATGCAATTCTAAAAAATTATTGTTTTGTTCATTCTATCTCATCTTCTAAAATTTATATTTATTATGCATAAAATATTAGAAAAATAGTGCATTTAGTTAATTTCATAATTTCATCAAATATAAAAAGTAATATATTGGGGAGTTTAAACTCATTAGTTTACCAATGGGAATGTGCCGTAAAAAATCCCACCAGTACAAGCAAAAGTTGGTAAGAGCCTGAACTACGTCAACAGTACTGGGGATGAGAAGAGGAAATGGAGAGAAGAGATGACAAGAAAAAGGAATCTACGGGATCCAATAACTGATGTGTGGGATGAGTAAAAGGGAAGAAGAGGACCTACTGGCTCCCAGGTTTCCACGTGGGCTCTGAAGGGCTGGTAATGCCCTTTCACCAAGACAGAAAACCCAGCAAGACGGGAGGTGTGAGGAAGGTGCAGAGGTTTAGCATATGGAAACCTCACCATCTTTATTTCAATCCACAACACTAACCCCTAGTTATATAATCAGCACCTTAAAAAATGATTAATTCATTCTTTTCTAAAGCCACACAAAGAAGTGTCACTCCTAAGAGGAAATCCTAATTAATGTTGTATACTTAACGGTTACCCTGTAAGTGTAAAGTATAACTAGCAAGGAAGTACATTTGCTTTTGAAAGAAGGTCTAGGAGGAAAAATTATTCTAAAATCGAGTACTGTAATTATTTTCATAAGTATGGGAAAAAGTGCAGTGTTTTATTATCAGGTCTATGAAAAGGGCAGTGTAATTAATCATCAATTATATTCTTAAAATTAGGCTTCTTTTAAAACATAAAAGTCAAAGAAATGCATTCATTTCGAATTGAGACTCTAAGAATATGTTTTAAATTAGCATCATGAAAATGTTATTAGGACAAAAATCATTTGCATTGCCCACAAAAGATCCCATTTTCAGTAATGTGCATCAAGTGTATAGTCTCTAATAAGATTTTGCCCTTGGTTGGCTTTTTTTTTTTTATCTAAAAAGCTTTTATTTCTTTACAAATATTTATCCAGCTCCCATGTGCCTCGTGAGGATAATTCTCTAGGAAATTAAGCCACAAAAAAATGCCTGCCTTTCCGCCCGAGTCACACAGTGATGGACTGAGTGGCCCAGGAAGAAAGGACAACCCAGGCAAGACTTAGCATTCCATGTTGCTCTCTTTACTACAGTAAAAAAAATGGTTCTACAAAGCTATGACATTCAGATGGGAGCACCTAAAATGTGTTGAAGGACCAAAAAAAAAATACCCAAAAGAAGAAAGAAACATACTGGAGGAAGAAAGAAAACACTGGCTCTAGCATTGAAAGGATCACTCTCTGCCATCATCTCTCACTCCTGTTTGAAGTGTTTCCTTTCTATCATATGCATTCTCTATAACTGACAGAAGATTCTCTTCCTTTCTCTTCTCTTCCTCCTCTTCCTTTCTCTTCCTTTCCTCTGTAATTGGTACAATGACAGGCATCAGGGACACAGAACTAGGACACAGTCCCACCCAAGGAGCTCAGAGCTGAGTAAGGAACCTAAGATTTAGTCAAGACAAGACATGCCTTCACATATTTTAAAAATTATTTTATTGTTTAAGTGACATAAAATTGCATGTATTATGCATAACATGATGCTTTGAAGTATATATGCATTGTAGAATGACGAAATTTAGCTAATTAACATATGCATTACCTCATAGAGTTATCATTTTTATGGGTGAGAACACTTAACATTCACTTTCCTAGTATTTTTCAAGACTACAACATATCATCATTAACTATAATCTATTGTACAATAGATCTCTTGAACTTATCCTTCTAAATGAAATTTTGTATCCTGTAATCAATGTCACCTCCCCCTGCCTCCAAATACCCCAGCCCCTGGTAACCACCATTCTACACTCTACTTCTACGAGATCAACTGTTTTAGCTCCCTCATGGGAGTGAAATCATTCGGTATTGTCTTTCTGTGCCTGGCTTATTTTGCTTAATATAATGTCCTCCAAATTCATCCATGTTGTCACAAATTACAAGATTTTCTTCTTTTTCATGGCTGAATAGCATTGTATTGTGCATATATACCACATTTGTTTAAGCCACTCATCCATTTTTGGACTTAGGCTGATTCCATATCCTGGCTACTGTGAATAATGCTGCAATAAGCACAGGAGTGCAGACATCTCTTCGACACACTGGTTTCATTTTCTTCAGATATATATCCAGTAGAGGAAGTGTTGGATTGTATGGTAGTTCTATTTTTAATTTTCTGAGGAAACTCTGTACTGTTTTCCATAATGGCTGTACTAATTTACATTCCCACCAACAGAGTGCAAGTGTTCTCTTTTCTCCACATCCCTGCCAACACTTGTTATTTTTTTTCTTTTTGATAATAGCCACCTAACAGGTGGTATCTCATTGTGGTTTTCATTTGCATTTATACATTTTTTGGCCCACAGAACAAATTCGGACTTTCTCGTTTGACTAGGAAACTACTAATATTTTCACTTTAAAATCTTAAAATACTGATAGATTGGCATCTTAAAAATAAATGCCTACTTGGACTGGTCCTTTATTAGACAAATCCCTTCCACAAAGAACTAAAAGGCAAAGAAAGTCTACTTTACCTGTGGATGATGCTTTTCCATGGCCGGAAGTGATTTTTGAATATAATCATTTTTTAGTGTTACTGATGTATACTGTAAACATTTCAGAGTGCCGCCCTAAAACCCAGACTCGCAAGGTTATAGCTCAAAAAATCTTAGCTATTTTCTCCTACTCCCTCACCTTTTTTGGTCATTCTAAGACTATTTGAAATAATAAACCACCGGCACAGCAAGCATGCTTTCCTCCTAATGGGCACTGCAATGTTCCTGAACTACAGTTTCTCTCCTTATTCCTCAGCAAGCTGTTCACGTTGAAAGATAGGGGCTTTCCCCATGTGGGCTAGAGAGTTCTTGGAGCTTCACATTGGGGTGTGGGGGCTGTGACTGTTGCATTCTTAATGCAGTGACCACCCTCTTGTTTCCAGGACCGAAGGCTGACGTCGGATATTTGAAATGGATAAGTGAGCATCAGCCAGTGCACTGGAGTGTCCTCCCTCAGGCCTCTGTGGCATATAAAGTGCTTTGATGTGGTTGGGAGAATGGGGCACCCCACGGGTGGCTTCTGTTCCCCAGCACAAAGTAAGTGTCTTCCAGTGACACAGTCAAATGAAAAGGAACCACATTGTTCAGACGAAGCAGATTTTTGCCTACTGACCTGTTGTAAAATGTAATCAGAGCTTTCCTTTAATGGACTGAAAATCCAAACCAATTAAAAATACTGTCTGACCCAAATCATAGTTCAGTCCAGACTGTGAGAAAGGCTATTGTCTTTAATGTACTTGACCTCTCCCCTGAAACAAGTCCTGCTGCTTTTGAAAAGGTTAAAATTATGTCCATGCAGCAAAACTATAAATGGCCTGCCATAAAAAGAGTAGGCGTCAAAATGATATCCTGAATCCTTAACCTTAGCACGATGAAACAGCAGACATTGGAGAAGCATCACTGCTTATATTTTCAGGCAAAAGATGTGGCAAAATGGGGAATGAGAAACTTTAATAAATTGATATTTATTAATATCATAATGGGAGTTTGGGATGGTTTTTGTTGCCTTATTCAGAACAGCACAAATCCTTGCATGTCCATGCACACAGGAAAGGGATCTCCACTTCCCAATGGGGTATTTATGGGTATCATGGGGCCATCCATGACTTTGAACTAAAGGGCCTAGAAGTCAAATTGAGGTCAGTGTGCGTGAACAGCAGGGATGACAGCTCCATGGTCCTTTCTTCAAATATATGACAAGACTGGGAAGGAATTAATTTAAAAAAAAAAAAATAGAGGTAGGTCAAATAAACCAAAATATTTCTTTCTTTAGCTGAATCACCGGCCACCCCATCTGGTTCCACGAAAGTCCTAAGCGACTGACAAGAAAAACTGAAGTATTGCTTCAAGGGCTCATGGACCAACATGGCTGGTGCAGAATGAGTGAGGGAAAGAATTCTAGGGAAGGAGGTCAGAAATGTCACAGGGAGCCCGACTGTGAAACATGGAAAGCACTTAGCCCAGTGCCTGAGGTGTCTCCCTGAACGGGAGCTGAAGTAGCTGCCTGGGAGCCTGGGAGCTCCTCACAGAGAAGTCTTAGTTGCAGAATCGCATCCTCTTCGCTTGTGTATTTCTTACACCTAAGGTAGTGCCCGCCACAAAGAAAGTGCTGAACGAATGATGAACAAATTATTTACTGTAATTATACCCATGAGACTGTTATATGAGGTCAGAACATGAAGTTATCAATTTGTAACACATGACACACCTTTCTAATGTACTCATTATGTCAGTCAGCTATCTGGGGCACTTCCTACCAGACATCAAAGTAGTTAGGGAGCCTAATTAATCAAAAGAAAACTGCTTAATAAGCGTGGAATAAGGTCAAAGAAAGCTGGGTAGTCTTAAGGGATGTTCCTTGCAATCCTGTCTTCTTTGCTTGGCAATTTTGCATATCAGAAGATGTACCAGGCTAATAAATTGATGTCAAAGCAGGAAATAGAACAAACACACAAGAAAGACCCTGTTGGTCACGTCTCCAAAACTCATCCCCTCTCCCTACCCCATGGTTCCTGACTGACAGATTCCAGGGGGCTTCCTGCTTCATGGGAGGCCAGGCCCTGCCTTAGCCCCAGGGAGTGAATCACAACTGATCTGATCCAATCACAGTAATCCCATTCCCTTGACAGGGATTATTGAGGCAAAAGTATGTGACACAATTTTGACTAATAAGACATGTGGAGAGACCTCCCAGGGGACTTCTGGGGAAGTTTTCTTCACTCTTAAACACATTTGCATGAGAAACTGGCTTTTCTGCTTAACACAGCTGTGGGCAGAAGCAACCTTTGGATCTGTACAGCACTCTTGCTTCCAGGTAGGGACAAACTCAAGGTTAAAAGTTAACATGCTTAGAATGGCAGAGTAGAAAGATAGAAAGAGCCTAGGTCTTTGTTTACGTTATGGGACTATTAATTAATAGACCCTGGAAATATCCTCTAAGTGTTATATGAGATGATAAATTTGCTTATTTTTCTATTTTTAGATAGGGTCTCACTCTGTCGCCTGGGACTAGAGTGCATTGACTCCATCATAGCTCACAGCAACCTCAAACTTCTGGGCTCAAGGGATCCTCCTGCTTCAGCCTCCCAAGTAGCTAGAACTACAGGCACACACCACCACGCCTGGCTAATTTTTAATCCTGTTATTTATTTTTTTTTTTTTGTGGAGATGGGGGTCTCGCTATTTTGCCCAGGCTGGTCTCAAAGTCCTTGACTTAAGCAATCCCATTGCCTCAGCCTCCAAACTTCTAGGATTACAGCCATAAGCCACTGTGCCTGGCCCAAAGTTGCTTATTTTTTAAGCAATTTTGCTGGGTCTTGTATTAGCCTATTCAGGCTGTCATCACAAAATACCACAGCCTTGGTGGCTTAAACAACAGAAATTTATTTTCTCACAGTTCTGGTGATTAGAAGTCTAAGATCAAAGTGTTAGCAGGTTTGTTTTCCCCTGGCTTACTTACAAGCAGCAAGTTTCTCACTGTGTCCTCATATGGCCTCTTCTCTGTGTGCAGGCATCCCTAGTGTCTCTTCCTCTGTAGTCCTATTGCATTAGACCCCACCCTTATGACCTCATTTAATTTTAATTACCTCTTTAAAAACCCTAATCCAAACATCTCCTACCTCCTTAAAGGCCCTATCACATTAAGGGTTAGAGCTTCAACATGAATTTTGGAGGGGACGCAATTCAGTCCATAAGAAGTTTCCTCTTATTAATAACATACCATTTATTTGGTCAGGGTGTCAGTCAGTGTAAGCCAGCTGTCAGAACATCTAATAGTGATTATAGGTTGCCCATCAAAATTTTAATGTCTCACTATGTTTCCCAGGGTGGCCTTGAACTTCTGGGCTCAGGTGATCCTCCCACCTCAGCCTCCCAAGTAGCAGAGATTACAGTCATGAGTCCCACCTGACTTCCAAATTTTTATTTTGCCTAACATAATCAAGCAATTAGACTAGATGACCTTTAAGGTTTCTCCCAACTCTGAAACTCCATGAATACATTTGTTTATTGCTAATATTTTAAAAATTTTAATTGCCTATATGGTATGGATTGAATTTTTTTAGGGCAAGGATAAGAAACATCTAGAAAAATGCATCTAAAAGTCACTTAAGCTGCATCATGTAAAAGGAAATCCAGAAGTATGGAAGTTGCAGGATTAGTTGATAAAGTCACTTAGCAAATCATCAGGGCCAAGGTTCTTTTCATCTTTCCAGCCTGCCAGTCATCAATGTGCCAGCAGTTCCCCCATAGTCACAAAATGATTACGGCGGCTCTAGGTATCCCATTATTACAAAGCATCTCTGTAGGCAAGACAAAGGGAAGGTGAAACATCTTTGCTGCCTTCCATTGTTTAGGAATAAAGAAAGCATTCCACAAAGCTCCCCCATCAGACTTCTCTTTGGTTAGGTTTTTGTCACATATGTACTATGGTTGCTTTAAATCAGCAAAGTTCCCCTTATTTCCCACTGATAGAACTAGGTAACATACCGTACACACCAAATCCATCAAATGCAAAGGAGGGAAAGACAAAGCCAATTATAAGTCATTCCTTGGGGTTGATGAGGGGTCAGTTTTTCCTGAAATGGCTGCCCCCTAAACAAGAATTGACCAAATTCAGGTTCTGTTAGCGATGAAGAAGGGCAGAAAGATCTATTGGCTACAGATATAACTATATTATCATCAAAACCCAAAATCAGAGCTGTCAGTGGAAATAAGCATTTAATACCAAGATTCCCTGAGAAATCTGAAAGACCACAAAGGTGGTAACTATGTGGCTCCCACCCAAGTGTTCCCTAGAAAAACCAGAAGGTATAGACGGAATCTCTGAACTATTTTCAATACCTCAAAAACCCTAGGAGAAAAGTTTGCACAAAGTAAATTTCTTTGGTTTGGACTGAAATTCAGTAAAGTCAGTTTGCTAAGGATTATTCTCTCATGCTAATCAGGAGCTCATATTGGCTTTAGATATGTATTGTACTAATAGAATGTTTTCAATAAGTTAATAACTAAATAAGTATATTTGAAAGATATATTTCAAATATGAAGGACTCTTTTAAAACAAGAATTCCAGAGAAGAAAAATAATTTTACAAGGTCATTGGTGGAGAAAAAATAAATGAGAAATCATTGATGTTCAAATGACTCCCTTTTGCAAGGAAATGTAAAGGATTTCAGCTCCTTGAGTGTCAGGAGTGCTATTCTCTCTAAAGAGACAAGCAGTAACCATTATCAGACATTAAACCATTCAATCTTAGAGTATTCTGTGCCTATACAGATATCTTTCACACTGACCAACCATATGCTGAAAAATCACTCTCTTTTCATATCATTAACTCATGACACCACCAGGATTTCTTGAATAAAGGCATCAATTAATCTAAGTGAGATGTAATATGTACTCCTGTTATCTTTTATTTCTATGGGAAAATGACCAATCAACAATGAGCATTCAAATTAAACTCTATTAGCAAAATATACTTATTTGATATCATAGACATTTGCATTTTATACCCTGCAATTACCATCTGCTAATAGTAATTTAATTGTTTAATGAATAATACCAAGGAGTGTAAACATTAATGAAAATGTAGAACATTTTAATATGAGTCCTTCTAGTTTTATTTTTCAATAATGACAACTATATTTATCCGTAAAAAAAAGAGCATTAATCAAAGCCAGAGAATGATAACGAGAGATTGTTGCGTGGCTCTTGAATATTAGATGGCCCAAAGAAGTAGATAATTTCTAGAAGCAGTATTTGGAAAGGAGAATAAAGGGTAGCATAAATGGTCAGGTATTTGAGTATGTGTTGTGATATTAATGAGGACAGTAATATATTTGGGTAGGACAAAAACAACTGGCTACAAAGAGAATCCATTGAGAGTCCAGGAATAACCCTATCTTCACGCCTTTTTTATTGGGATTACATCTAATGCTGCTCCACAGCTAAAAGGTGTCATTAGCTTGCTGAAGAGTAAAACATCTACAGAGTAGACATTGAACTCAAAGGTTGTTGGAAGACATTCTGGGAAGATGGTTTTTACTTTTTGTTTGTTTTTAAGTCAATGACCATGGCTCGCATTCGTACACTGGTGAAGTGGCCCCCGAGCAATGAATATATCTAGTTCTCCATGTCAGGCTGGAGGGTCACTGTCTTAAGGAGCTTTTTTGGTTTCCAGGAACAAAGAACCAAACTAACTCAATTAAGTCAAGATATTGGGAACGCATGGGTAGATAAAAGGAATGTCACAGAAATACAGAAATGGGGCCAGAGTAGGGCCAAGTCTCAACCTTCAGGAAGAAGAAACTGAAAGGTGGGTCTTGCTCCAAGACTTCTCTGGAGATCTCAGCAGTGGTGTGTCTTTGCTGCCATGCTCCACAATTACAGGGCACCTGCTCTTCTCCACATTCTTCTTGGTTTTCTCTTCCTATGAACTGGCTTCTTCACCCTCTAATCTGTGATTCTTTTCTCTTTCTTGAAGTATCTGCTCATTCATAACTACAGCTCATGCGTAGTTTACCTCACTCTTGACCTGGTCCAGCCTATCTCTATATCACGCCTTTCATTTTCTCTCCCCGTGGCTAACTCCTTTATTCTCTTGGAATGCCCCACTTAAAATGCCCAAGACAGACCATCTGATTGGCTTGATCATCTTTTATGGATAGGTCACTGACTAGCTCATACGCTGGCTGCCCTTGGGTCAGGTGCCCATCTTTGTCCAGCCAGTTGTGTCTGGAGAGGTAGGGACACATAGTACCAGAAGAGACTACCCAGAGCTCTTCCTTCAGTGAGGCATGAAGAAGAGACCACTTTCCTCTGGGTCTGCAGGTCAGCCAGGCAGTGTGATTGACATCTCTAGTCAAACGACCTAATCAGGGGAACTCAGAAGACATGCCAGTAGATAGTTTGATTAACTAGTCTGGAGATCTTCAGTGAGTCAGTAAATTGGATTCTTGTTTCATATTTACTTTACGTAATGTGGTCACAATCTATACTTCTTTCAGTTTAAAAGTAACTGTTAGTAATTATGAGAGACACTTTTCAAGTACACGGAAGTTGTGCTGATGGAATTAGCTTCTTAGGTCAAAACAATTCCAACAGATGGAAACCCATAGGAATCCACCACCTTCTCTAAGTCCCATGAAATAAAGTCATGGATGCTCTTTAGAATCCATGAATCATGACTCTCCAGTCCACTGTTAATAGCTTCTGTAGGAGACATTTCAAAATAAAGGGCAGTTCTTATTTATTGTTTGCAATGAAGCCTACTCAGCCCAAAGGAATAGTATGAGGATCACAATGTGAGGACATTGTCAGATTTTGTAAAATGCCTTTGGCTTTTCAATGGAAAGGTACTATATATGATAATAAAAGGAACAGCAATAATATTCTCGCACAACCCTGACACTGAGTTCATCTTTGTCTTAAAAAATAAGTTCATCTTTAGGCCTTATGGGGATTACTGAATTCAATTTGTCCTGAGAATGCTGAGGCCGATGAAAAAAAGATGCTCATTATAAAAGCACTTTCTCCATTTCCTGTTCTGTTCAATATGTGTTACTCTTAACTTTTGTGCATATGGAAGAGTTGACTATCATTTGTAAGTGCACTATGGTACTAACTGGATTCGAACACTATAAAAATTTTAGGATGGCATAGAAAGGAATTTCTCTGATGAAGCTTTGCAAATACCCTTACCCAGCCTCACATGCCATTCTATGTATATACATGAGAGAGACAAAAGCAAGAAAAGGAGATGTGGAGTGAGAATTTTAAGAATAATATTATAATCATTCCTATAATGGATTATGCTTCTATTGCTTTAGTCTGTATATATTATTTCATGTTGATTCATTTGAGCTAGGTGGGGAGATAAGGCTTATTTATTTATAGCTCTCTTGCCCTGGGCACTATAATCAAAGGTGATCAGACTTTCCAGAGAACAACAAGAGCTGGAGATGGGAGAGCAGGTATGTCAACGGTTTCACGCTGGACACAAAAGGAGAGACTCTGCCAAAGCTCAGAAAGCCGATGAACCTGGACACCAGTGTTCCCCATCAGGTGTCGATGTACATTTCCAACTGCTTTTTCCTACAACCTTGCCAATATCTACGTTAGGGTGAGAAGAAGGATGCAATGAGGCAGTGAGATTTGAAGCGGGTGGATCACTTGAATCATTCCTTTCTAAAATCAAAGCAGTTTTCAGGAGCCAGCAGAGACCAAGATAGTTAATGCAAGCCACAGAGCTAAAAGCAAGGCAGTCTGAGGAGGCCAAGAGTGAAGGGTCTTTCTAAAACTGAGCTTCATGCCAGGGATCCTGTGGGCAGTTTTCTGCAGACTGTAAGTCTGATTCACATAGCTGATGTGCAATTAATTCTCTATAAACAAAAAAACTATTTCCACTAAAGCACAACAAAGAATCAAGTAAATGCCCCCAGAGAAATTGCCTGGGGCTTGCCTCTGCAAGTACCCTTATCACCAATTCCTGCCTCTCGTGAAGGATCACACTGCTTGAGCTTTTTGAATTCCCACTTTATAAAAAATTCCAGGCTATCGCAAATGCAGCAGCCTAGCAACTTTCTCCCTATAGAAAACCTCACCTTGTCATGCTGCCATTTCTAAATCTAATTTAGAATTGCTTTTCTGGTTTTTACAACTCTTCATCGGTTTGCTCCTCCCTCCTTTTCCAAATTCATTTCTCCTTATCTTCATCAATCTGTCACTTTCGACTCCACCCCCTCACTCCACTTCTTGGCTTTTCAGGCAGTTACTGTTTGAATGAGAAGATTGAAAATCTCATTTCTCACTTTTCAGAACTCTTGCAGGAACATATTGCAAAGCCTCCCTCACACCCAAGAGAGAGGAAAGAGAGAGAGAGAGAAAGAGAGAAGAGAGAAAGAGACTTAAAAATGAATCTAAAAAGGCAGTATCCCTAAAATCGAGCACAATAATAAACTGCTGCTGCTGTGCTTTCTTAAAAAACAAAACAAAGCAAAAATTCACAATGGAACTTTTCCTCTGTAGATGAGCTATTTTCAAAATGCTCAATTCTGGAGAAATTCCGCAAACTGCTGAATGTTCTTCGAAAAATAAAACCTGTGCTGTTCAAACCACTGCAATGAGCCACAAGGGAAAAGTCTACAGAGACAAAGCCCTACTCTCACTTGGTTCCAATACTGCCCTGGTATATGCTACATCACCGAGAAGATTTGTCAGTTCAAACATCTGTGCTAAGGCACACTTCATCGTCAGAACTGGTGCCTTCATTCATATTCCTTCCTTCTGCAGGCTTGACAGATGGATAAATTCCTAACAGCCCCAGGTTAGATGCAAAGAGTTGCAACAACCACTTCCTCAGTGAACACTACTTTCCCCCCAGGCAACAAAACTGAGATGATCGTGGAAGGGTGTACAATATCGTAAACTGGGAATCTAGGCTCAAAATCCAACATTTTCCCTGATGGGAGGAACACCAGAGAGTGGTGTCTTGTTCCTGTCACGCCCGTATTCCACGGGTGACAATAGGCAATGAGATGTAAAGGAAAAGAGAAAGCTGGGCCCACCGGGTCCCTCCCCAAAGGCAGCCAAGTGTCTGTTTGAGCTACCTTGTGGTTTATTGGAGATGGAACTGCAAGTTCAGTAGAAAGCTGTCTGCCACCATGTTAGGATCTTTATTGATTATCACCAAGGATCTTTTGTCTTTGGAATGCAGTGAAAAATAACTCCCGTAATGGAAGGTGGTATAAGCTGGGAAATGCAGGCTACTATGTCAGAGTCATGTGGATAGATGTGTTCTGCTAGCAAGTTCCCATTTTACTCTCTAACAGGAAAAAAAAGAGATAGAATTTCCAGCAAAAAGAAATGAAAGCTGCTTCCAGTGAAAAGAATTTCTACCATGAAGGCAAGTAGGCTGGGGTCTCTGGTCTCTACTTACAGATGGTGATTAGCATAGACTATGGATTTAACTGTGTCTGCGTATCCACACCAGAAGTCTTTTAAGTCTCTATTTGGGCTTCTCCCTCCATGGTCTTTTCTTGTACTATCATCATCCAATTTTGCTTTTTGCTCTAAGTTGGCACGAGATTCAGATTTCTAAGGGTGTCAGGTTGTGTGCACAGAAATGAATTTTATTCTAACTTATTTTTGTGTATGTAGTTTAATGTAGGATGAAGATGTGTATGTCATCTTTGAAAGAGGCTGTGAAGAATATCTTTTGGTGAATAATCTGCTTCCTGTAGTTTTGTGGCTTCTGATGTTATAATAGAAGGTAATTCATTTCTATTTTCATTAAAATTTATTCATAGTCTTGGCATGTCCTGTTTCATAATGTGCCAGTATTCTTGTTTTATCCACTATTAAAATGGACTTAAAACATTTATTTATTTTTTAATTTTTTTGTTGTCCTGATTAGAATAAAAACATTCATTTCTTAAAAGGTTGCATGCTATTTAGTTTACCTGTTTTCTAGTTATGTATTTGTCCTCTTCACCACCTTTTCCCCTTTTGCCAACCACTGTTCCTATTCACATTTGGCTTTGCATTACATTTTCCTCAATTCTAACATTTCCATTTGCTTTGTTTCCACTCACATTTCTTTGCTAATTCTATGGAAGGGATGAGATTCTATTGTTGTTATTGTTATTTTCTTTTTTATTCTAAAGATTGGGAGAATAGAACTGAAATGTTTGGGAAATAACTAGTTCTATAAATATCTAGAAGGGGGTAATAAGTGGATGCTGGGCCAGAAATCCTAACTCCTAGGAGGTGGTCTATTTTCAATAGACCACAGAAGATATGGGTGGAGACCCAAAATTCAATAATTCAATTGTTCTCTCTTTTTTTTTTTTTAGCTGAAATCAAATCAAGTTTTTCAGTGTTAAGTTTATTATGAAGTAGTTTCATCCACAGTGACAACAAATTAATTAACCAATTTGAGGGATATGTTACTAATTCATTTTTACAATTGAATAAGAGGCTCTTAATAGATTTCTGTAAATGCCACAAAAATTAAACTTCAAGAACAAAAATAGTTTAATTTGGTTAATAAGATACAGCTCTCATTTTTTCAAATGAAAAAAAGTAAAATAGGCATTTTAGCTGAACAGCATTTCTCTTTATGTATGAAAAGACAAGGAAGCCCTATTGGCTCGGGTGCCAGCTGCCACTGACTTCCTTTTTGCTATCTGAATCAGTGGATAAAAAAGCTGCTTGAAACCTGCTTTAGTAGAGTTCAGTGGCGGTGATTTCTTGTTTGATTTAATGCTGAGACTTATGTGGGCATAAATGGTTGCCCGCTTTAAGAAAAAGAGGGTGTGTTTGTAAAATGTAAGGGCAGGACCAAAGCCTGGCCTTGAGGGAGTGGAGATTGAGCACACGGGAGGCCACGGCTACTCTCTACTGTGTTATAGGAGAGAGCAGAGCCAGCTGGCAGGCTGCAGGCTGGAAGCCAGCAGTTAGAAGTAGCAGACTGAGGCTGACCCCGGCTGGAGTGTGATGGTCATGCTCAGAAAACTATTGCCTTTACAGAAAGAGCGGAGTTCAGGTGTCCTCAGATGCTAGCTGACAGTCAAATCAGGTAAGCTGCATAAAAACTCAAATTCTTTGTCCCCCCTTCAGAGTCTTGGGGCCTGAAAATGTATTTTAAACCATCAACACAGGTGATTCTGATACAGCTCTTCCAGGAACCACACTTTAAAAATCCCTGGATTGAGGTGCAGCATCCTTAAATGTAAAACACAAAGATCTATGACGATTATGCAAACGATAGGACTACCTATTTCTACTTAGGAATTTGGCTTTCATTTAGTCCTTTTTAAAAATCTTACCCATGATATTAAATTGCTTAGGGACTATTTAATTAAAACACTTCCATTTTATGATATTCTGACCTCTTGTCAGACAATGTATTGCTATTCGGGGTGTTCTAAATATAATCCTCATTTTAGAAGAAACTATACTCTTGGCTGTTAATCGTTATTTATATTTGCTGCTGTTTCATTCTTAAAAAATAAAACCCACATGGAGAGAAAAACCCACTTGCTGATTCTCTCAGTTACCTAACCAGAAATAAAATAATCCTAGCTATAGTTGAGTCTAAGCTATGCCAGGCTTGCCAGGTAGCCACTGTTCGAAATGCCTGCACAGGGCCTCAAAGGCATCGATTGTTCTTCAAACGGCCAGTTGTACATACTGCCATTTCCTGGCATGGTTTCTGCCACTCAGGAATGTTGCACCCTGGTGGTTCTTTTTTTGCCATCCTTGATTTCTGTGGCTTCTTCGTGGGCCCCAGAGTATCTGTCTGGAGTTTCACCACAGCTCAAGAGCACCATCTTGGGATGCACATTTTTGAGAACAGATAGAGGATTCAAATGGCATAAGATTCAATAACTGCTAGAGGCAAGTGCAGTAAACCTAGAATAACAAATCAAAAGAAAAAAGGTGATGGAGAAGTTACTATAATCATATGTATTAGCTTGGCAACATTTCTTAGAGTTGTTTTTGGTAGGAGATGCAGACTTTGTCCAAGAAAGACAACGTTACTACCTTCCAAAAAAATTCATATTCTGCTATTGTTGTCTGCAGGTCAAGGTCACAGTCAGCTTTCAAAGGATCAGCTATAAATCAAATACGTGGCGAAGAAACTTAGAAAGCTTCATGGAAAAATAAGTTCTTTTTAGACAGCCTGCAAAAATGTGCTAGCCTTAAATCATAATTACATTGTAATATTTGAGAAATGTTAAGAAGACCATTGAATTTTAGGACTGTTTTCAGAAATACAAAAATATTTTTTTCAAAGCCCTAAAAATGAATTATCAATAAATTATCACATAATTTAATCGTTTAACAAACTAGAGTACTGCATATTGGATATATGTCAGCATTATAAATTCTGTGATGAGGTCTCGTTTGGCTTTTGGTTTTCCCAGGCCAGGCTTTTCAGGATCTGTCCCAGCTGCCCACCAACTCCATGGGGATGGGATGATGGAGGGTGGGGAGAGGAGGAGTGAGACCAATAGGAGGGATCAGACTAAGAGGGAATTGGTGTTTTTCCTCGTAGTAATCAGAGAGCTTGATGAACACAACTTCATACATTTTTTATGGTTGCCATAGACACTGACCCAATGCCAAGATTCCCCTTCATCCTCAAATTCTCTCCCTGAGCACAGGCAGACTATATAACAATGTCAATACCACCCCCTGTGTGCTAAGCACTGGCTAGGAAAAAGTTGGATGGCATTAATTTCAAAAGTGAAGTGGTCTGAAAGGTACAACTAGAAGTTAAAATGCCAAAACCATTTCTCAGCCCCATGGTGATCTGGGCTGCTGTGGAAGAATGAGCCTCTCTTCCAGAGGCTGGAGGAGAGTTGGACCTCAGGGCTAGGGACAGGAAATAGAATTTAAGGCAAGAAGGTTGAGAATATAAGGACATTATGTAAGTTAGGGTAATGCTTGAAAAGTGCTGTAACAAATAAACCCCCCAATTTCAGTGGCTTTCCTCACACTAGGGTTAAGAGTCCACTGCAGGTGTTCTTCACAGGCTGCAGCTGTTCTCCACGGAGCAGTTCAGAGATCCAAGCTCCTTCTATCTCGTGGCTCTGCCATCTCCTAAAGCTACAGAATTCTTTCCATATTCAGACAAGATAAGAAATCAGGGAAAACAAAGATGCTTTTTAAAAACCCCATCTGGGAGGTGACATAAACCTCTTCCTGGTTCCATTGATGAAAACTAGTCACATGGCCACATCTGGATGCAGCAGGAAGGGCTGGAGAATACAGTCCCTGGTTGGGCAGTCATCAGACTTTTGGGGAACAGCTGGTCATCTGTACAACATAAAGGTTTGAGAGGGCACAATGGAATTTGAGAATAAAGCAGACTAAGAATTTAGGCATGATGAGATTAGGAGGCTTTGCTCGGTGTTCAAAGGGGATATAATCAATAACTAGTTCTGGGATCTACAGAGAAATTCTTTCCAGGTTATTAGAGGACAGGAGTAAATGTTTTTCAGTTGTTCACGTCCCAAAGAAATTTGCTGTTTCTGTAGCTGAAACACTGAATGCTTTTGCTGGTAGAACCAGAAATGTCTGAACTCTATATGAGAGCGGTCCAACATGTCTGCAATGATGGCAATATTCTACGTCTGTGCTACCCAATAGCGGAAGCCACGTGCAGCTATTGAGCACTTGAAATGAGGCTAATGTGTCTGAGGAACTGAACTGTAAATTTTATTTAATTTTTTTTATTTCAAAGTATTACAGGGGTACAAATGTTTTTGGTTACATGGATCGCTTTTGTAACGTTTGAGTCAGAGTTCAAAGTGTGCCCATCACCCAGATAGTGTTCATTGTACCCCTTAGGTAGGTTTTCACCCATCCCCTTCTCCCCTCTCCCCTCTGCTTGATTTCCATTGAGTTTTACTTCCCTCTAATGCACATGAGTGCACATTTAGTTCCAATTTAATGGTGAGTACATGGGGGTATTTGTTTTTCCATTCTTTAGATACTTAGGATAATGGTCTCTAGTTCATCCAAATTGTTGCAAAAGCCACTAAGTCATCCTTCTTCGTGGCTGAGTAGTATTCCATGGTATACATATACTACATTTTGTTAATCCACTCATGAATTGATGGGCATTTGGGTTGATTCCACATCTTTGCAATTGTGAATTGTGCTATAATAGACATTCAAGTGCAGGTGTCTTTTTGATAAAATGACTTCTTTTCCTTTGGATAAATACCCAGTAGTGGGATTGCTGAATAAAATGGTAGGTCGACTTTTAGTTCTTTGAGGAATCTCCATACTGTTTTCCATAGAGATTGTACGAATTTGCAGTTCTACCAACAGTGTATAGTGTTCTTTTCTCTCTGCATCCATGCCAGCATCTGTTGTTTTTGGACTTTTTAATAAAAGCCATTCTGCCTGGGGGAAGGTGATATCTCATTGTGGTTTTAATTTGCATTTTCCTAATGATTAGTGACATTGAGTATTTTTTCATATGTTTACTGGCTTAATCTTTAAGAAATTTATATTTGCAATTAAATAACCATCTATGGCCAGTGTCTACCATTTTTGACAGCACAACTCTGGAGGGATGTAATATAGGCAGCTCTTATGTTGTCTGCCCAGGCCTCCCCTTTCTCTGTAAGCTGCTCCTCCATAAGTTTACTTGGGTGGCTCTGCACAGCCAAGTTCATTACATTTTTCCTCTTCATTGGCCATGGTTGCTTACTCTAGGGTGAAGACTGTACCAAAATTAGCAAGTCAGAGTCTCTTCACAGATGCTAGGGCAATGACAGAGAAGTCAGTCTCTCTCCGGGTGGACTCAGGCGCTGTTGGTAGCCATGTTTTCTGCATGGGGATATGGGAAGCAGAGGTGGCCAGTCTGCAAAGATTGAAGAATGAAGCAGACATGAAGAGAACAATGAGGTGAGGGAGAAAGCCAGAATCTTGGCTGCTGTGCCAGCCCCCGACTCCAGAGTATTCCTAAAACAGAGCTGCAGCTGGCCCTTAGGTTCTGTGACTCACCCCTAAATCCTTTTAATAAGAATTTATTAAAATAAATTATCTTTTGTATAAGCTCCTATTACTTATAGTAAAGAAGCGATAATTATCAAAAAGGGCTTGAGGAAAGTCCCCTTTGAGCAAAATCAACCACCAGGTAAGTGAGGAGGAGAGGGAATTGGCTGCTGGGTGCTGGTCCAGATGGGCTCATAGCGGACCCCAGTCATGGGGCACCCGAGGCAAGATAACGGCTAGTCCCTGAGGTCACCACAAATACTGGATGTGATCCTCAGCTTCACAGGGGGGAATATTGTTCTTTCCAGCTCCTCCAGAGGTGATCAGGCTGTGAGGACTGATACAGTCTCCTAAAAGTACAAATGACTGATTGATGAGCAAGAATGCCAATTTATCGTTTGCCTAACTAGTAAAGAACAGTAGTGTTCAAAAACAGCAATGATCTGACCCCAATTTTTAAAAAGGCCTCTCCCACTTTCTGTTGCACAGATATGACACGTATTTTTCCTCTTCTATTCCTGTGCTCCTACCATTAACATTAGCTCAGTCAGGAATGTCTGTCTTCCCTCTCCATCTATCAAAATTCTACCAATATTTCAAGGCCCATTCAAAAACCATTCTCTCCTCTATCCACTTTCTTCTCCCCTTTTTCTTTGTGACTCCTTTGAGCATATGGCCTGAGTTGTTTATATAATTATTTATGAATGTTTCATATCTGCAATACTCCAAAACCTTCACGAGATACAATTTTTTATTAATGTAGTATAAAATTACATTCACTTTGCTGGTACTTACTTCATATTTTCATCTCATATTGAGTTCTGTGGTCAATTAAGACCCTTAATGTCATAATTCTTGAGGATTTCACCCAGAGCATGCTAGGATCTATTGGCAGGCTGTTACGGAAGTGGGTGGGGGATGAACCAAATGGCAGTGAGCAGAGAAGCACAGTATAGAAAACTTGGTATCAGTCTGGCAATACCAACATTGGATTGACATCAGCTTATGGTTTGTAAAATTACGATTTAACACTTTATGTTGTGGTATCCTTTATCTCTTGATTAATTTTTCTTGCTTTAATATAGGTTTCTAACAATGTTTGCATAAATATAGAATCACTTTTTTATTTAGCTTAAGCAAACACGAGATTAACTTAAGTGAGAGGGAAATAGCGGCAGGTAATTTTGGATTGTCACAATATCTGGAGTCACTTGGCTAACCACTCTGTGGTTCAAGGCCCATTAGAATTGGACGAAAGTCCAGCCAGCAGCCAACGGGGTTTGGATAATGAGCTCGAGGCCTGGATACCTAAAAAAGGTGGTTAAATGCAGAATAAGCACTTTGAGGCTCAGCAGACAGAGAAGTTAGGTAGAAGAGTTACAGGCTTCAGAGCCCGGCAGACCTAGGTTTTTCTCTTGGCTTTACCATCTGCCAAGTGTGGCACTTGGAACAAGTAACCTAATTTCTCTAAGCCTGTTTTCTTATATATGAGGGAAAATATTCTTGCCTTTTGTAAGATTGTTGTGAGAATACCTGAAGGGGCAAATATACAACTGGCCCACAGTAGGCACAAAATATTTATTAATTTCCATCACAGGCCAGCACTTGGTGGGGTGTATTTTTCTGAGCCTAGGCCGGATTTCAGGCAGAACCATGTCTAGTGGGGGAGTCAGAGATCAGTGAAAGAACAAAGGCTGACAGGTAGGCAGTCTGTAGCAGGAGGGGTTAGGAACTCAAATAGAAACTTAGGGCAATAAGATGAATGGCAGCTCCCACCACCTGTTGACTCATAAATAAAGATCCGATGGGCAATGTTCAGCACCTGTGATGTGTGATCACTCCGCTGCAGCCGCATGTCAGCCTCTCAACCCCTCTTGGCTTCCGGGATTCTGCTGGCACCACGCTGCCCTGTGGCCTCCTCCTCTGCAGCTCCTGCAGCTTCTTCTCCCGCGGCACTTGTTCACTTCCCCTTATAAATACTACTGCTCCTCACACTTCCGTCGCCGGCCTCTTCTCTTCCCACTTCGCACATTCTTCCTCAGCGATCTCATTCCATACGGCTTTGATTGGTTTTTAACTATTTGTTACTGACTTCCAGATTTTTTTTTTTTTTTGACAAAGGCTGGCCAAGGAGACTGACAAGAAGGACTTACACCCCTTTGTATCTTCCTCCTTCTTACTAGATGAGAAAAAGGAAGCACATTGCCCCTGCTGAAACCAACCTTAGGATGGGGCTGACTCTGTGGATGGCGGAAAGTGATCTAGGCAGAGCTGCTGAACCAACCAACCCTGAAGCCTACCCTACTCTAGATTCCCTGTTAGGGAGATAATAAATATCTTTATCATTTAAGTCATTTTGAGTTATGATTTCAGTTACATTCAGCCCAAGGTATCTTAACTGATTCAGTGTCTTATTTTATAGATTTTTTTCCACACTATATATAATAATTCATAGAATTATACTTACTATGGAATACAAAGTAGGATACACAACTATGGTAATTGGTGTTATGGAGTACGGAACACAGGTAACCACAAGTATTTACATTTGGGAGCAGGAGGTAGGAGAAGTCAATTGTTAGCTGTGTACAGATCCTAAGACCAGTGTGTAAAAGTGGCATCCAAAGAGAACTGGATATCGAGGTGTCCAGAAAGTCAACTGCTGTTTGTCAGTAGCTCTGGGATGGAGGGCAACATGAGGGTCCTTTTTGCCTGTGTTCTCTTCTTTGCTAATGTGGCTCCCGGGAGTGTGCCCCCTCTCCTCCTCTGCATGGTGGCACTGCATGGTGGCAGCAAGGCACATGAGATGACGGGTCCACAACAAATCCACTGGAAGTTAATGTCAGGGCTCCCTTGAGAACCTTAAGAGGGTCCACAGAGGCTGAAAACTAAACAGACTGGACACAGAGTGGGTAAGGTGGTACTGCTCAAAGAAAAGGGCTACAATTCAATAGCATGGTACTTCCCAGTGTGGCTGAAAAATTTTTCAAAGATAGATGTAATCATACTTTCAATCCATAATGTTTTTCTTAAATGTGACCTTGACATTCTACTCATTGAGTAGTGCGCTCTATGTCCCCTTGCCTTGAATTGGGTGCACACTGGTGACTGCCTCATCTGAGAAAGTGCCATAGAGGTGAAGTTGATTTCTGAGGCAAGATCACAAAAAGGCCATCACCTCAAATTTCCTCTCTTGGTATGTTCATTCTTAAAATCCATACAACCATACTGTGAGAAACACTAGCAAACACACTGAGAGTCTCAACGTGTCTTC
>NW_012147745.1:2032980-2040592 GCF_000956105.1 Propithecus coquereli | reverse complement strand
ACTTCTTTTCCTTTGGATAAACACCCAGTAGTGGGATTGCTGAATAAAATGGTAGGTCGACTTTTAGTTCTTTGAGGAATCTCCATACTGTTTTCCATAGAGATTGTACGAATTTGCAGTTCTACCAACAGTGTATAGTGTTCTTTTCTCTCTGCATCCATGCCAGCATCTGTTGTTTTTGGACTTTTTAATAAAAGCCATTCTGCCTGGGGGAAGGTGATATCTCATTGTGGTTTTAATTTGCATTTTCCTAATGATTAGTGACATTGAGTATTTTTTCATATGTTTACTGGCTTAATCTTTAAGAAATTTATATTTGCAATTAAATAACCATCTATGGCCAGTGTCTACCATTTTTGACAGCACAACTCTGGAGGGATGTAATATAGGCAGCTCTTATGTTGTCTGCCCAGGCCTCCCCTTTCTCTGTAAGCTGCTCCTCCATAAGTTTACTTGGGTGGCTCTGCACAGCCAAGTTCATTACATTTTTCCTCTTCATTGGCCATGGTTGCTTACTCTAGGGTGAAGACTGTACCAAAATTAGCAAGTCAGAGTCTCTTCACAGATGCTAGGGCAATGACAGAGAAGTCAGTCTCTCTCCGGGTGGACTCAGGCGCTGTTGGTAGCCATGTTTTCTGCATGGGGATATGGGAAGCAGAGGTGGCCAGTCTGCAAAGATTGAAGAATGAAGCAGACATGAAGAGAACAATGAGGTGAGGGAGAAAGCCAGAATCTTGGCTGCTGTGCCAGCCCCCGACTCCAGAGTATTCCTAAAACAGAGCTGCAGCTGGCCCTTAGGTTCTGTGACTCACCCCTAAATCCTTTTAATAAGAATTTATTAAAATAAATTATCTTTTGTATAAGCTCCTATTACTTATAGTAAAGAAGCGATAATTATCAAAAAGGGCTTGAGGAAAGTCCCCTTTGAGCAAAATCAACCACCAGGTAAGTGAGGAGGAGAGGGAATTGGCTGCTGGGTGCTGGTCCAGATGGGCTCATAGCGGACCCCAGTCATGGGGCACCCGAGGCAAGATAACGGCTAGTCCCTGAGGTCACCACAAATACTGGATGTGATCCTCAGCTTCACAGGGGGGAATATTGTTCTTTCCAGCTCCTCCAGAGGTGATCAGGCTGTGAGGACTGATACAGTCTCCTAAAAGTACAAATGACTGATTGATGAGCAAGAATGCCAATTTATCGTTTGCCTAACTAGTAAAGAACAGTAGTGTTCAAAAACAGCAATGATCTGACCCCAATTTTTAAAAAGGCCTCTCCCACTTTCTGTTGCACAGATATGACACGTATTTTTCCTCTTCTATTCCTGTGCTCCTACATTAACATTAGCTCAGTCGGGAATGTCTGTCTTCCCTCTCCATCTATCAAAATTCTACCAATATTTCAAGGCCCATTCAAAAACCATTCTCTCCTCTATCCACTTTCTTCTCCCCTTTTTCTTTGTGACTCCTTTGAGCATATGGCCTGAGTTGTTTATATAATTATTTATGAATGTTTCATATCTGCAATACTCCAAAACCTTCACGAGATACAATTTTTTATTAATGTAGTATAAAATTACATTCACTTTGCTGGTACTTACTTCATATTTTCATCTCATATTGAGTTCTGTGGTCAATTAAGATCCTTAATGTCATAATTCTTGAGGATTTCACCCAGAGCATGCTAGGATCTATTGGCAGGCTGTTACGGAAGTGGGTGGGGGATGAACCAAATGGCAGTGAGCAGAGAAGCACAGTATAGAAAACTTGGTATCAGTCTGGCAATACCAACATTGGATTGACATCAGCTTATGGTTTGTAAAATTACGATTTAACACTTTATGTTGTGGTATCCTTTATCTCTTGATTAATTTTTCTTGCTTTAATATAGGTTTCTAACAATGTTTGCATAAATATAGAATCACTTTTTTATTTAGCTTAAGCAAACACGAGATTAACTTAAGTGAGAGGGAAATAGCGGCAGGTAATTTTGGATTGTCACAATATCTGGAGTCACTTGGCTAACCACTCTGTGGTTCAAGGCCCATTAGAATTGGACGAAAGTCCAGCCAGCAGCCAACGGGGTTTGGATAATGAGCTCGAGGCCTGGATACCTGAGAAAGGTGGTTAAATGCAGGATAAGCACTTTGAGGCTCAGCAGACAGAGAAGTTAGGTAGAAGAGTTACAGGCTTCAGAGCCCGGCAGAC
Source organism: Propithecus coquereli (assembly GCF_000956105.1). Classification (NCBI taxonomy): domain Eukaryota; kingdom Metazoa; phylum Chordata; class Mammalia; order Primates; family Indriidae; genus Propithecus; species Propithecus coquereli. Next base: position 2,038,388 of record NW_012147745.1, on the reverse strand, counting down.
CTAGGTTTTTCTCTTGGCTTTACCATCTGCCAAGTGTGGCACTTGGAACAAGTTCAACTTAATTTCTCTAAGCCTGTTTTCTTATATATGAGGGAAAATATTCTTGCCTTTTGTAAGATTGTTGTGAGAATACCTGAAGGGGCAAATATACAACTGGCCCACAGTAGGCACAAAATATTTATTAATTTCCATCACAGGCCAGCACTTGGTGGGGTGTATTTTTCTGAGCCTAGGCCGGATTTCAGGCAGAACCATGTCTAGTGGGGGAGTCAGAGATCAGTGAAAGAACAAAGGCTGACAGGTAGGCAGTCTGTAGCAGGAGGGGTTAGGAACTCAAATAGAAACTTAGGGCAATAAGATGAATGGCAGCTCCCACCACCTGTTGACTCATAAATAAAGATCCGATGGGCAATGTTCAGCACCTGTGATGTGTGATCACTCCGCTGCAGCCGCATGTCAGCCTCTCAACCCCTCTTGGCTTCCGGGATTCTGCTGGCACCACGCTGCCCTGTGGCCTCCTCCTCTGCAGCTCCTGCAGCTTCTTCTCCCGCGGCACTTGTTCACTTCCCCTTATAAATACTACTGCTCCTCACACTTCCGTCGCCGGCCTCTTCTCTTCCCACTTCGCACATTCTTCCTCAGCGATCTCATTCCATACGGCTTTGATTGGTTTTTAACTATTTGTTACTGACTTCCAGATTTTTTTTTTTTTTTGACAAAGGCTGGCCAAGGAGACTGACAAGAAGGACTTACACCCCTTTGTATCTTCCTCCTTCTTACTAGATGAGAAAAAGGAAGCACATTGCCCCTGCTGAAACCAACCTTAGGATGGGGCTGACTCTGTGGATGGCGGAAAGTGATCTAGGCAGAGCTGCTGAACCAACCAACCCTGAAGCCTACCCTACTCTAGATTCCCTGTTAGGGAGATAATAAATATCTTTATCATTTAAGTCATTTTGAGTTATGATTTCAGTTACATTCAGCCCAAGGTATCTTAACTGATTCAGTGTCTTATTTTATAGATTTTTTTCCACACTATATATAATAATTCATAGAATTATACTTACTATGGAATACAAAGTAGGATACACAACTATGGTAATTGGTGTTATGGAGTACGGAACACAGGTAACCACAAGTATTTACATTTGGGAGCAGGAGGTAGGAGAAGTCAATTGTTAGCTGTGTACAGATCCTAAGACCAGTGTGTAAAAGTGGCATCCAAAGAGAACTGGATATCGAGGTGTCCAGAAAGTCAACTGCTGTTTGTCAGTAGCTCTGGGATGGAGGGCAACATGAGGGTCCTTTTTGCCTGTGTTCTCTTCTTTGCTAATGTGGCTCCCGGGAGTGTGCCCCCTCTCCTCCTCTGCATGGTGGCACTGCATGGTGGCAGCAAGGCACATGAGATGACGGGTCCACAACAAATCCACTGGAAGTTAATGTCAGGGCTCCCTTGAGAACCTTAAGAGGGTCCACAGAGGCTGAAAACTAAACAGACTGGACACAGAGTGGGTAAGGTGGTACTGCTCAAAGAAAAGGGCTACAATTCAATAGCATGGTACTTCCCAGTGTGGCTGAAAAATTTTTCAAAGATAGATGCAATCATACTTTCAATCCATAATGTTTTTCTTAAATGTGACCTTGACATTCTACTCATTGAGTAGTGCGCTCTATGTCCCCTTGCCTTGAATTGGGTGCACACTGGTGACTGCCTCATCTGAGAAAGTGCCATAGAGGTGAAGTTGATTTCTGAGGCAAGATCACAAAAAGGCCATCACCTCAAATTTCCTCTCTTGGTATGTTCATTCTTAAAATCCATACAACCATACTGTGAGAAACACTAGCAAACACACTGAGAGTCTCAACGTGTCTTCTCACAGAAATCTTCTTATTTACAAAGGGAGAAATGAAAACTATACAGTGGAGAAACCTGGTGTATACCACTTTAAGTTATCAAAGTTAACAAGACCAATAGATAAGGAAAATAGATTCAGGTGCTTCTGACATGATCACTAAGAACACAATATCACTTCTGTGGTATTTCTGCCAAAAATGCAATCCAATAATGAGAAACATCAGCAAAACACAAAGAGCAAAACAATATCAAAAAAATTGGCCCATATTCTTCAAACAGAAAGGTCTAAAAAGACAAGGACTGAGGAATTGTTCCAGATTAAAGGAGACTAAACAGACATCACTGCTAAATGTAATATATGATCCTGGATCAGATCTGAAAATACTAGAAAAATTAGCTATAAAAAATATTGGGATAGTTGTAGAAATTTTAATACAAACCCTGCATTAGATAACAGTATTATGTAGATTTATCTCCTAATTTTGAAAATTATATCTGGTTATGTAATAGAATGCCTTAGTTTTTAGGAAATATACACTGAAATGTTTCCAACCTACTTTTAAATGGATTAGAAAAAAATTGTGTGTTTAACTACAAATCTGGGAAAATGGTATACACAAGTTTGTCATAATATTCTTTCAACTATTCTGAAAGCTTAAAATTATATCAAAATAAAAAGCCCTCCCCAACTGCCTAAAAGAAGGTAAGGGCCTAAACGTTCATGGTTTAGGGCTGGTTTAGGCACGGGCAAGACTTGCACCTAGAAACTTCCCTGGATCTGGCAGTGCTTATAGGCTGGTTGTGTTTTAGAAAACAATGGATGATCATCAGGGAATGGGAATAAACTATAGAGGGACGTCCTGGATCTCTAGACAGGAGTTTGGACCAGCAAGGGTCTCCCTGTAGCAGAGGGTGGTCAATCTGTGTAAGCTCTTCCTTCTGTGACATCTTGTGGCAATAAAGAGCTATTGCAGACTTCAGTGCTATTTCTGTTTGCCAGGACTGACCTCCTTTGAACTCAGTCATCTCCCAGAATTCTTGGACAATCTCAGAGGAAAGATGTATAGGAAAAGACATTATGGTTCCTATTAATAGGGCTTGTAAATTTTCAAACTAGAAATTGAAAAAATAAGAGATGTGACAGCATTTGTGTCCTTAGTTTATGAAGTAATGCCAATTATACTTCCTTAGCTTTATCTGCTCCTGTACTATTGTGTCTAAAACTATCAAAGTACTAAGAGATGATGACAAAAATACCATTGCAGAAGTTCTCACAAATGGGAAAACTGCAACTAAAAATCAAAGTTATGTAATAATCTCTTTGCATACTAATGTGTTCTTGAAAAGCTATGAGTAAATTGAACTTTTATAATTGCAACCATATTTTCACTACACCTTGAGAAGAATTTAAAAGATTATAAAATAACGCTTTGGAATGTGAAGGCGTACAAACTTGTCAGTGTTTTATTTATCCAAATTTTCAGTTTCTGAAAAGGTCGTGTTTTGCTTAAAGTGCAGTATTCCTGCAAAATTAGATATTTAAATGGTTAGAGGCTAGTGATAAATCATGTAAGCCTGAAATCAAAATTCTATTTTAAAATAGTCACCACATAATAGGAAATAAATGTGTATATAGCTATTAAAATAATTTGCCGACAAGACGGGTGAATTTTATTAGTTTTTTTTAATCTGATTCATGTATTAATCAGGGCTCTTTTGATTATAAGTGAGAGATCTATATCAACTAGTTTAAGCAAAAAATGGGAATTTATTGGCCCACATAACTGGGGAGTTTAGAGGTAGTGCTAGCTTTCAGGCATGGTTAGATATAAAGTCTCAAATGTTTTCTTTCTGTCTGTCTATCTATCTATTTCTATCATCTCTCTACTTCCCTTTTTATTTTTCGCAGTTGCTTTTTGTACAAACAGGCTTCTCCTTAAGGCCAGGGAAGAGAGCCAAGAGCAGACAGAGGAAGTCTCTCCAGCTTGCTCTATCAGCAATGTTTGGAGAAAATACTCTGGTCCAATTTGGATCACAGCACATGCTTGGAATGGGAGGACAGAGGCCATGTGACGTACGGCCCTCCCAGGATCCTGGCCCAGGACAGGGGGCAGAGCAGGATGTTAGGAGTTACAGTTCACTTAAAGAATCAGAAGGTGAGAGAAGGAAAAAAGTGGTAAACAGACAAAAACTGCACCTACAGTTGTCTCCCATGCTACAATTTTATAATTCTAACGAGCATAAGAATATATAAAAATATATCAAAAGATTTTTAAGGTGAATATTGGACAAATGCATAAAGATGTATTATAATAGATTTAAACAAAGCACTGTTTATAAGAGCCAAAGAATTTTTTTAGTCTAGTAGATTTGATTAAGCAAATCTTACTTTATTCATGAAATGTTTTTGCATTTATTTATATAGAAATTTATTATTGAGAGGAAAGGCAAATTTAAAACATCATATATGTATAAGACAGTATATAAATAGTAAGTCTCAATTTTTGTTTTAAAGTGTATTTTCTCCTCGCTTACACAGATTTATATGCATTTAAATGTAGGGAAGTACATGCAACATAATGTTATTGAGGTCTGAGGTCTGAGAAGAGATGGATGATAGATTTTTTTCCTTTTTGTCTATTTACATTTTATTATTTTCCTATTAAATGATGTATAAAACAAAACTCACATTCTAATCAACTCAAAGTTTTATGCATTCAACCCTAGTTACAAGTACAAATCCATTCCAAACTAGCATGATGCCTAGTGGCAACAAGCAGATGCCAGGCCCCAGTAGCTAGCATACCTAGTTAACATGAGCTACATGATACCGTTTATAAGAAAATTTTGGCCCAAAGTCTCAGTGGAATGCATTGACTTGCAGACAATGTTTGGATAGCAAGCATTGTTCAATGTGTAGATCTCGGGAGATAGATATCAGAATCGCTTTGAGGAGCTTGTTAAAATGCAGACTCCCTGGTCTCATTGCAGACCTTCTGATTCAGAAATTTCAAAGGTGGGCCAAGGAACTGGCATTTTCAAAAGTTCCCAGGGGATTTTTATGTACACTGAAGCATGAGAACTCCTGTTTCAGAGATCATAGGTAGCAACAGTATAAAAGGGAAATGATCAGGCTGCCAGGAGAGACTGCCCTACATCCCACAGCCTTTATGTCTAATAATAATCATTATTAATAGTACAGTTCTTTTGTCTAACATTTTGATGATGAATATCAATCAGAAAATTATAAAGTTGTCATTAAACATTTGAAAAATAGAATAATTTTGTTACATGTAGGGCTCAACATTTTTCCCAGTAAAATAGACTCCAAATTTTTAGGGATCCAAATTCATAAAATTCAAACTATAGAAACCATTCTAGGATCACATCTATGTTGTTAACAAAACAATTCTTGAAAATATACATAGTTCTCAAAGAAAAGGAAAGGAAAGGAAGGACGAAGGAAGAAGGAAAGAAAAATTCATTAGAATTTTGCTGGGCACCAACTATTTAGGGCAAGCACTTTTATAATCATAAAATTCCATCAAGATTA
>NW_012147745.1:2026345-2032670 GCF_000956105.1 Propithecus coquereli | reverse complement strand
TTCCTTCTTTAGTTTCTATGATATCCTAATAGTTGAAAACAAGCTTTAATATAGGAGAGCTGTATGTAGTGTACCAGATTGCAGTTATGCAGCACACAGCTGTTTCTTAAGTGACATAGTAGTACTCATCCTATTAATATGACAACTGACTCATGATCGTGGAGGCTAGCACATCCAAAAGCTACAAGGTGAGCCAGCATGCTGAGATTCAGGGAAGAGCCAATACTGCAGTTCAAGTCTAAAAGCTGTCTGCTGGCAGAATTTTGTCTTGCTCAGAGGAGTTAAGTCTTTTGTTCTAGTAAGGCCTTCAACTGATTGGATGAGGCCCACCCACATTATGAAGGGCAATCTGCTTTACTTAGTCTACAGATTCAAATCTCATCCAGAAACACCCTTACAGATATACACAGAATAATATTTAGCCAAATATCTGGGCACCCTGTGGCCCAGCTGACACTTAAAATTATCCATCACAATGACCTAAATTGGATCTGATGTCTATCAGTAATTTTTTTTTTTTTACTTTATCCAGAAATGGCTCCTTTACTAGTTGAAAATTTCATAATAAAAATAAGGCTTTCAAGTTATTTTACAAAGAGAAAGACAGACCTTTCAGTATGATACGACAGAGAAAAACCATGAGTTAATTATATCAGCCATTTGAACCAAGAGGCTGGACATATTTTGGTGGTCCCGCATCTTGACCCTCTTCTTATGTTTGGGCAGTCTGCCACTGGTGCATTCTAATGGAAACCAGGGTCCCATTTCCCACCAAAAAGGTCAGGCACCTGCTCCAGCTGATTCCTGACAGGACTTTTATCCTGAACTGAAGGACACAGAGAAGGGAGGAAGTTTAGATTCTGTCCTGGTGATGACAATGGCAGCTGACTCCAGGACCTGGCACTGGAGGTGAAGTTGCTAACAATGGCAGTTTCCAGCACCCACTGCGGAAGCAACCTCATAACCAACTCCTCACGTGAAGATGTTTAACTGTGGTTCTTATAACAGTAGATTCCTGTCAATTTTCCAAGCCTGTTCCTCTGGCTTTCCCATCAATTTTGTGAGCTTCCTATACCCTTCTGATTAATTTCTTCTACATTTATGTGCTTATGGTAACCAGAGTTGACAACCAAGAACCCTGACTAGTGCAATACTCGTGTTCAGGAAGTTTCAAAGAAATTACTGTGATATATTTTATAAAGTAATTATAACATAAGTGGGGCTATTTTGATATGTCACAAAGCCTGGATTGATCTCAAAACATAATGGCTTGTGTACATTTACATTAGTCAACCCAAATCAAAGACAAATAAGTTTCCCTTCTGTTATGGGGTGAATTGTGCCCCTCCAAAATTTATATGTTGAAGCGCTAACCCTTGGTACTTCAGAACATGACTTTATTTGGCAATAGAGCCCTTAAAGGGCGATTAAGTTGAAATGAAGTTATTAGAGTGGGCCTTAAGCCAATATGACTGATGTCCTTATAAGAAGACGATACTAGAATATAGACAACACAGAGAGAAAATCACATGAGGACACAGAGAGAAGGTGGCCATCTGCAAGCCAAGGACAGAGGCCTCAGAAAAAAAAACCTGCTGACACCTTGATCTTGGACTTAGACTTCCCTCCAGAATTGTGAGAATATAAATTTCTGTTGTTTAAATCATTCAGTCTATGGTATTTTGTTATGGCAACCCTAGCAAACTAAAACACCTGACTTTCAGAATCTTACAAGAGATATTTATTAATATATGTGAATAAATATAAGAAAAAATATAGGTGCTAAGATGTAAGTTGCATAGAGAATGGTGGAGGATAAATGCAGGTAAGAGGGGTTAGGAAAATGCTATATAATTTAGATATTATTCATGTCTTATTTTAAAGCAAGATCTTTTCTCCAACCTCATATAAATACAGGTTGGTTCAGCTTAACAAAAAATGAAAATGTGTTTGGCTAATGAATGAACCATCACAATGAAAAGGAAGTCTTTATACAGAATTAAAGCAAACTATCAAGCCACTAATGGGGGAAAAGACAAACCTCAACATCCTGTTTTTAAACTTTTGTCTGAAGATGCTTTCTAACATACTAACATTCGAATAAATGTAAACATTTATTATGCCAACAGATAGAAAATAAAACTAATGTCACACTATCCCCACAAAACAAGGTGGTCAAATTATAATGATACCAGGCCAGCACACTGAACATCCTATGAAGAAAGATTGCTACTAGTACAACTAAGGCCAGAGTCCACAGTGAAAAGTTTAAAACCCTAGAAAATGTGAAATTTTATTTTAGAAAAGAGTTAGCAGCACCAAAGAACACAGTTTCCATGACTCTGCATACCCAGGTGGAAGTTATTGTTCTATTAAGGAAGATATGGTAATCTCTTGGGGCACAGTAATGGAAAATTTGGATGAAAAGGAAAACAAGGTCAATTAGAAAAGAAAAAGAAAAAGAAAAGGTAGGAAAAGGTCAGTTGGCATAATCTAACCTCCATTACGCTGAGTAATGTTGGTCTGAATTATCAGCATTCCAGGTTCATAAGAAAAAGATGAATGTTCAATAGTTTATGATTCTATTCTACTGCTTTCAATGAATGCCTCAACTTTTTTGTATTGACATTAGCACAAATGGGATAAGAACATACAATTTTTCTGTTAACCACCAATCTGATGCAGTTTTCCAATTAAATCTACCCAAAGTTTATATGCAATTTCCTAGGAATTTTCTCAGTTTCCCACCTACGATCAGAAAGAATAATCTAGGATTCATTCTAATTCGGAAATAAAATATCTGTGAATTTATGGTATAAGGAAAAATTTCTCATTGCTAATAATGTTTTTGCACTACAGTTGAGCCTTGAACAATACAGATTTCAACTGTGAGGGATTTTTTTTAACAAAACACAGATCAGAAAGACAGTATTCTCTGGATGCAAAATCCATATATATATGGAGGGCATACTTTTCATACAGGCAAGTTCCATAGGGCTGACTGCGGGACTTGTGTATGCGTGGATTTTGGTATATGCATGCGGTGAGAGGAGAGGGGAGCTTCCTGGAACCAATCCCCCTTGTATACAGAGGGATGACTATATTGTCGTGAACTGTGAAGCATTTGAGATTTTATCCTCCTTGCAAGCTAATAAATTAATCTGCTATGGTTTCATAGATGCTGGCGTAAGTCTTAAGAATCTTGGGTCAGAGACAAAGTACTTTATTGCTCAACAGCACAGAAAGCAACAAGAATTATCAGTATATTTGTGTCAGTTCCTCTTGCCCCCAAGTTCCATGGGGAATATGTAATGGATTCAGATGACACCCGCACACTTAGTGGGTTGCAGTGCAAAAGAGAAACCCAGGCATGTGGGCCCAAACTTCTTGAGCAAACAATCCAGTCTCCCTTACTCTGATGGCAGGCAGTCACCGGACCATCATGATATTGTCACCTTGGCCCACTCCGTTATGTGTCTAGCTACAGAAACTGCTCAGTCTCAGGGGACAGATACGACTTATAATCTGGCAATACTCAGCAAGAATGTGCGGGGACACTCAGAGAGCCAAGACAGATCTGTCTCTTCTAACAACCCACCCTGACACATTCTTGGCAGAACTCAAATTCCATCGACCACTCTGATTAATCTGACTAGTAAAGGCTTCATCCCGGTTGTCTCATACAGCAATTAATTAAGACACTATCAACAATATCCAAGCAGCAGGATGAGGACAATCTACAGTACTGACCTCAATCATGACCCCCACAGTTCTGAAAATCACCAGGGTCTACCTTAGAAAGTCAATGGCTTTCTCCTTAAGGCTCTCAGTTGATCTTTCTACTTGGTCTGAGGCATTAATCCAGGTACGGCTGTATATATTAGAGATGGTTCAGAATCTGACACCTAAGGCAATTCTATTATCTATAACAACTCTGGCCAGTGAGTTGAGGTGGAGCTGACTGCCTTCCAAGGCCCAGGAAATATCACCAATCACTTTAGCTCAACTTAAGCACAGATTTCTTACCACCTTTTCTAATTAACTGACTCCCATCATTGAGACAACCAACCACACAAAGTGCACATAAATTAGTCAGTTTTCTCTCTGGAGAGTTCCTCCAAGTAACTAAGGGTAGTCCTATGTCAGAGTGATCCCTGTAATAATCTGAGGGCTATGTGATCTATTTTGGGTTCCTGAAAAACTTGAAAGTCTCTAATTAGCATACCTAGCATACAAATTACTGTGATCTTGGAAGAAGAGAAATTAATGTCTCACTTCTATACAAGTATAGTCTGGGGAGGAGGTGGGGGTGAAAAGGGTGTCCCTAAAAAGAAAGTGTTGATTATAATCGTTGAAGCCCGCTACTAGGATTAGCAGGAGTCTGAGAGCACAGGTTGACAGCACTGTCTTTAAGGCTACTTCCTGGTTTTAAGCCTGCAAATTCCTCCCCAAGTCCTCATTATCAGGCAATAAAGTGGAAAACCATTTATTTTCCAGTAGACGATACAATCTGGTGAACGTGTTCACTACCAGTTCCCGTGGACTTCCCTCAACTTCTGTTACTTGGTCGACAAAGTCCAGTTTCCTTTGTCAGATAGCCATGTCTGTGTCAGCATCCTATCCTCATCACCAAAAACTGCCAAGAAACATGAAAGATCTGAAATTTGACTCTATTTGTAAGCTAACAAGCTAGCCAACTACAGTTTCTTCATGCTAGTATTGGAAATAAGACTTCTGTGTTTAAGACAAAAGATAATTTATTACTCACAGCAATAGCCGTGACCAGCGTACCAGCACTATTTTTTATGCTGCTGCCCTGAACCCCAATTCCTATACGCCAACACCAAGAGGTCCAGAAAATACCTGTACTTGCATGAGATTGCAGTATAGGAGAGGAACCCAGAACTTAACAAGGTAACAGGAATGACTTGAAAGGTTTAATGCAACTGAGTAATATAGTTGATAAGCAATGGTTCAAAAATACATTTTGAATGTAAATGGGTAATTCGAAAATTTTTACACAAACGCATAGTTCAAATTAGAGAACTTAGGGGATGTGACTCTTTTATAATGGATAGTGATCAGGCCTGCCCTTTGCTCCAGAAGGAGTCATTTTCTCTATCTGCCAATACCATTCACTATATAAACATCATTGAAAATATAGTTTGGAACAAAGAGTAGTCAGTATCTTCACTCTTAGGATATTAGGCAACCCACAGAGAATTGTCTCCCAACAGAAACCTGTAGTGTCTTAGTAGAAATTACCAGAAGCCACCAACTTCTAATTCATATTTTGCATGAGTTAGGATGGTATTCAGCTACATATAACAAGATCCCAACTACACTGTTTAACTAAATGTGTCTTTCTGTTTGTTTCTTTCTTCTGCTGTTTCTCCCTGCATGTAACCAGACGTTCAGAGGCAGACAGTCCAGGTTTCGTACAGCTACAAAGGAGGTCATGAAGGCCCCAGGTCCCTATCCTCCTGCCCCACTATCCTCATCATTTGGCTTCCTACCTCTTGATCACAACATGCACAGTCCACCTCCACCTATACAGTTCTGGTGCTCGGTGGAGAGGAATGATGATCGGATTTGAAGGAAGGTTAAAAATCTTGAGATAGTAAAAGGAAGAATTAAGACTGGATCAAAGTTATACTGTGTTTTGAAGGTAACGGACAAAGCATTAATCAATTAACAAGGTAACAGAAATGACTTGAAAGGTTTAATGCCACTGAATAATTTAGTCGGTAAGTTACGGTAATGTAAATGGGTAATTTGAAATTTTGTTACACAAATGCACACTTCAAATAGTACTATAATCTTTCGTTGTTTGGTGCTGCTATTCAGATTTATGAGTTATAGCTTGTAATACTGTGTAAAAAGAGGCACCAAGCTTAGGAGGAGATCAGAATTCAGCTTGAGGCTGTTTTAGCTTGTGACAACACCCTAGTATGCCACTATACTTCTCTACCTTCTATGTTTCCTTATATAATTGATACACAGAATTTAACACTAAGAAATCTAAATTTCCGTAGAGTAGTAACAAGCTTATATGAATAATTCTTTATAGTAATTAAAAATTAAATTATCTGCTACTGTTGTCAGCAGGGTTTAATTTTTAGCATACGCTGAGGCCACTAGTTTCTAAACAATCTCAGAGCACTAAATATCTTGAAGACTGAAAAAAATAAGTTCCTATACAGAGCAGAAACTAAAGAAAAACAGGTTAAGGAAAAAGGTAATCCTTAACTATGCATTCTATGAATTATCCATGCTCTCAACTTGTTTCCTTTTACTGCATATTGTCTAAAACTCTCTTATTTAA
>NW_012147745.1:2012677-2025335 GCF_000956105.1 Propithecus coquereli | reverse complement strand
GGGTCAGGAAAGTCTTCCCAAAGGAAATCAAGTCTCATTTCAGAATTCACTGTGTAGGCTCTAGGGAAGAACATTAGTTTCTACTAAATTAACTTACTTTGTTCTCAGATTCTTCCAAGTTGATTTTGGACTAGATAGAGCAAAACTTAGAAATTCAACACCATGTAATTAACTTTGCCAATGTTTCTCCCACTGTGATTCCTGTATCAGCTGCATCAGTCACCCAGGGTCTTGTTAAAAATACAGATGGGGTGGGGTTGTTAACGAAGGTAGGCAATAGGGACCATCGGCCTGCACTTACTTTTTCTAACTCTCCTGGGGGGAGAGGTACAGGAAAACTGTTGCATTAAGCGTGAATACCCTTGGGAATTCTGAAGTCAAATAGCACATTAAAAAGGATATTTTGGGTAGTGGTTCCAAATGGTTCTTGCTTCAATATGGTCTCCCTCTTTTTTTTTGTTTTGATGGGAGTATAGGAGAGCCTCCATTTGTGGGGAATTGCAAATGATATAGTTGGGATGAGTGCTACAGTGCAGGCTGTCAGCCCCCACCTCTCACCTGCAAGGCGGCTGGCTTAGGGTAGGTGCTTGATAAATGATTTGCTGAACACAAGGGCACATGTATTCATAACTTCCAAGACTTCTCAAAGTCCTTTCTGTTAGCTTTCTGCTCCAATCTTTCAGTGTCTGGCCAGGAACAGAAGCAGCATAGTCAGTGAAATAGCAAGGATGTGCAGGAGTTTAGAGAATACTGAGTTCAAATCCCCAGACCAAGAGTTAGCAGTTGACAGGACCAATTTCTTTAATCTGCCCCAACCACAAAGAAGGAACACAGATAGTTGTTAAATTCCAACGTTGTTAGAAGCCTTAAAGGAGATTAAGTATTTATTATAAACAGGTATCAATGGAATATATTATAAATGCAATGCTTAGAACCGTGCCTTATAAATGAGTTCCATAAACGCTCATTCAAGCCTGGGCGGTACACTCTCTCCTTGCCGTATGTAATAGGTCTCCTTAAAAACTCACTATCTCAGAGCAATCATCAGCAAAAAAAAGAAAGAATAAATGAATAAACGAGAAAACCAGGCAACAAGCTACTGCAGCCGTGGGGTCCAGCCGGGAGACTCCCGGGGCCCGGAAGGGGCGCGAGAGTGGGCTCTCCCGCGCGGCACGTGGTCGGCTCGGGCGGGAGCTTCGCAACAGTGGGGGAGGGGAGCAGCGTGGGACGTCGCGGAGGGGGTCTAGACCGCCAAGGCTACGGTTGAGGAGGCGCCCATTGCGCAGGCTCGGGATAGACGCAACCACTGTGCGACGATCCGAGGGGGAGGATGTCAACCCAACTTCACGCTCCCTTTATCCGCTTGCAGAGCGAAAGCTTGCCGGTTTTCGCATTTTAAGACGGTGTATGGTGCCGCCCTGCCCAAGCGGTTCATCAATAGAAGGCCTCTCTCATCCCGAGCCTGAAGCGGCCTCTTTCTCCAGTCGTGTCCCTTCTTCCCCCGTGGAGGACACAGTGGACGCGCCCCACCTCCCTGCGGCCTCCGGAGGTGGTTTGGCGGCCCCCTCCCCCTCCCCAGTGTCGCGAGTTGGCGCCGCTGCCAGCCCCCGCTCCGCGCTCTTGGCCCCTCGGCCGGGCGGTACCGAGCCCTCTCGGCGCCCCCTCTGATCCTCCCTCCGACCTGCCCTTCCCCGCGGGATCTGCCACCCCCACCTTTCCCCCAGCCCTCTTCTCTCCCCGCCGAGCCGCGGCAGCAGCAGCAGGAGGAGGAGCCGGAGTCCGGAGGCGGCGGTGGCCGGGGAACCCATGGCGTACAGTCAAGGAGGCGGCAAGAAGAAAGTCTGCTACTACTACGATGGTGAGAGGCCGGCCGGCGGCGGAGTGGGCGGCCGGGCTGCGGCGCCGAGCCCGGGGCCGCGCCGAGCTCCGCGACCGCCGTCGCGAGTGGGCGCCGGTGCTGAGGGGTGGGAAGGAGGAGGGACCGACGTTTGGCCGCGTCTTAACCCATTCCCGACCCTACGTGGTCGGCGGGAGACCCTCCTCCCCAAGCGACTCCCGCGGACTCTGCGGGCGGGAATCGGGGAGACGCCCCGCTTGCCTCCTGCCTCATTCCCTCCGGCGGTGCGGTCCGCACCCCCGACCGAAGGTGGCCGCCACTGGGGCGGCCCGGCCTACCCGGCTTCGTGGTAGTGGCGAAGGGGACGGCCCTTCTTCACGCCTCTCCCGCCTGCCACTCGTGGCAGCGCAGGTTTAGGGGTTCCCTGCGCCGGACTTCTACACCGATCCCTCCCCGAGTCGAAATTTCTGCCCTGGCTGTACACAAAGCCCCGCGGCCGAGAAAGCTCCGCCCCTCTATCCCCCTCCCCTCCCCCATTCCCGCTTGCTCCCCTCCCCTCTGTTCTGTCTGGCCCGAGGGTCTACTCCTTTCTCCCTCAGACCTCACCCAGGACCCCTCCACCTAGGTCGATGCTGAAAGTAGTTACTGCGGGTGGGGGCCCAAGTCCGGCGTGTGGCGCTGTCACACCCGTGTTTTGCGTGGGCTCCCACCCTCTCCTTTGTTCGCGGGGTTTTTCGAGCGCCGGTTTCTCAGGATTCAAATGGGCTTCACTTCCTCAATAGCAACAATTAAGGTTTTCGAGTTCGAGACAGGTAGCCTTCGCAGGAAATTAGAGGAGGTGGTAGGGAAACGTGGAGCTTTACTGCTTGTGTTTTAGACTAGACTCGATGGGTCCTAGCTTGCCTGGTTACCACCCACTCCTTTGTTGCTCTTTGTTCGATCAGGAAACAGATCCTGCTTTGGAGGTTTAGGAGAGCATTGGCATCTTACTTGTGAAGGCTCTTTCTTGGTGGTGGGAATCTTGGTGTAGGAAAACTTTGGGGAGTAGTGCAGAAGTACTAAATATTCTAATCAGGTAAGCTTGAGTTCGTAGTACAGTGAATTATAAAAGTCAGATAATTTAATTTTAAGGGTTCTCTAATTTGGAGTATGAGTAGTAACATTAAATCTCTAACTCTGTTTACTATGCCATTCTAAATTATACTCAGTGGAGTAGTAGCCTGTTTTACAACTTTCACAAATACTTTAACTTGGTAAATCTAGTTTCTAGTTGGTTACTCTTGAGAGAAGGAATTCCAAAATTTAACAGAGAAGGTAGCCTCAATGACCTCAGAGTCCTGTCTGATTTGTACAAAGCAATACAAATTTTGGAAACTTTTTCCTACATTTGGTGTGTTGTAAATCTATCAATATCTTAGAGAGGTAGATGAGACCTTAGAGCACCAGTTCAGAATAAATCTGACTTTAATTGAAAATGGCCATACCATCTCTTCAGTTAGCAAGGATTGATCTTTTAATGCCTGTTTTATATAAAATAACCACCTATGTCGTTTGTAGGAAGATCTCAAATCTTACAGAAATCTAATTTGTCTGACCTATGATAGCCAGGACAAAATAGTAACAGCTCTATTTTTAAAAAATATTTTTTTAGAAGACCACATAGGTGTGATATATAAATTGATTTGATACTGTGCCATCGTGGAGGGGTAGAGATGGAGTACATTTTAATTTTAACATGAATTACATTGCATATTTTGTGTTATTCTTGCCCTGCATTCTCTAATCAAATTGGAAAGTCAGTAACCCTGTGTATAAGTTAATTTTAAAAAATTATATTGTTTCTAAGGTTTAGAGATTTATTCTTGTCAGGGCTCAGGATGAAGGGGAAAGGTTTAACAGGGGAAACTGGTGCTAAGGTTCTTTTTGTAGCTGTCAGTTGCTGTTGACAGTGATGAGCTTTGGTGGAGTAAGCTGCTTATAACTTCTTGTCACCATGCTTGAGCTCAAGAACCAGGGAGTACACTTGAGTAGCAGTTTCCTGAACAGCTGTCTGTTCCTGGGCCCATTTGTGATGAGCCAATTGTTGAGGCAGTGGGAGCAGACCCTGGTTCCAGGGGCAGAATGAAGGCTTGATAGGTAGAATAGGCTTGATAGGTAGGGAATATTTAAGAGTCTTGTGATTGTGACTTAATCTAATACTTTATTTTGTAGCCCATTCAACTGCTTTACCTGATGGTCAGAAACCAGGTGCATAACTTTGATAGTTTGGAAATCTCTGGTGGGTTATCTGGTTTTTGTCCGTGTCTCTTGTTTGACTTGTCTTTTAGAATGGAGTTTTTAGTTGCTCACATTTCAAATATTCTTTGGGTTAGGGGGGCAGTTAATAAGATATTTTACAGAGGTTATTAAGTTTCATAGGTATTATGCTAATTATTAATATGTGATAGCATGCTAAGCTCTACACAATTAATTCCAAAAATTACATTTTTATTTGCACAAAAGTCCTGTTTTGTCAGCTTATAAAAGCGGCAATAGTAATTTTTTTTATTGTGAAAAGCGAGAATGGAGGTAAAGCAGCTTCAGCATCAGAGAATTATGTATTTTAGGTATATAACAGAGATTAGATTGGAAGTGGGTCATATCAGTAGTAATAGGGCCTGAATCATCTGCTAGTCTAAGTTAGTGGGTTTTAATTTGTTGGTAAAGGAAGTAGAAGGAAGAAAAAGAGGAAAGGAGTGAAATAGCAACTTCTATAACCATACGAATCCTACCTTTAGGCTCACTGGGGCCATTAGGCACATTGTGAGCCTTTTGGTGGCACAGAAAATGTCTACCATTGGGGCAGTATGCATCTCAATGGAAGGGCTTCTCAAGATAATACATATTCTTCTCTGCACACTTTGTCGTTTTCATTAGATCATTTTAGTAGGTTGAAATGCTAGTCCCAGGGGAACCCTCAAATATTTGATGGATGAGTTATCCTTAAACCTTTGAAGAAGAGAGAAGTTACTACTTCTCTAACTATAGCTATTGACTCATGCCTCCAAAGTTTCCAAAAACATACAAGGTCTGTCCAGAAAGTATCCAGCCACTGTTAATATAATAGAATGGTGTGCATGACATGGATGTGAGTGAACTGGAAGGCGCATGTGCGAACAACGACAACTTCACTGTACTAGTCAGTGGGTTGCTAGATGCCTTTGAGTGAGCATGTGTACTGTGTGGCCCTTGCATTCTAAATGGCTGAGCTAGTAGAACAAGGAATCTGCATCAGATTTTGCATTAAGCTTGAGCATTCCTCCACAGAAACTATTCGGATGATTCAGAAGGCTTTCTGGGGCAACACGAGTGCAGCACAAATAAAAGTATGGTACAAACGCTTCAAAGATGGCCGAGAATCTGTTAAAAGTGATCCACGTTCTGGAAGGCCTGCAACAAGCAGAATACCTGAGAATGTTGAAAGTGTACGGGTTAGGTTAAGAGACACTGAGATAACTGTGTGAGGTCCCAAGGTGCCTACTCTGAAGGGAACTAAGGCATGGTCATTGTTCTATGTATAATGTTTCTAGCATCTTGTATCTTCAATAAATGTCTCTGTTTTTCATAGTACGTGGATGGATACTTTACAGACAGATCTCATATTTCTAAATCGTGTTTACTCTTTTATATACTAGAAGATTACCGGCA
Source organism: Propithecus coquereli (assembly GCF_000956105.1). Classification (NCBI taxonomy): domain Eukaryota; kingdom Metazoa; phylum Chordata; class Mammalia; order Primates; family Indriidae; genus Propithecus; species Propithecus coquereli. The sequence goes on along the minus strand of NW_012147745.1, from coordinate 2,019,811 downwards.
ATCTGTAAAATGATACAGCTAATTAGTCACTATCCCTTCTGGCCTTAAAATGATACCACTTTTTTTTTTCTACTTAAGTATAGTTGGCAAGTGAAGCTGTGTTAGACTCTTAATTGCAATATTCACATTTTTAATGCTTTATTTAGAAATGCTAACTATACTTTGTTTCAAATTAAACTTGAGGCCAATCACATTTAGTGCCTATTTTATGATGTATACAATATAATAGGATTACACACACACACACACACACACACACCCCTAATTTATATAATTATACACAAATTGCTCTGTGCTTTTTTTCCTCCTCTGATAGGAGTACACAATGTTTAGAGATAGGTGGGCCAAAGAAAAGTATTCAGCACTATACAAAGAAAATATAAAAGTTAGCGAGATCATGCCTCCTGTTGTACTCCTAATTTACTCTAGCAGATCATAGAAATTCTACTTGGCAGCCCAACTATTGTCAGATTTTCTTAGACTTTTACTTATAACAATGGTGCAAAAGTGTTTTGCTGGATAGCCTTTAATACAACTGTGTGGTTCTTAGCTGTGGTATAAATCTTTATTGTCTATGAAATAGGTAATCATTCCTTTGGGGGCAAATTAGAGTACTGAATGAATTACTGCAGCAGTTCATAAATACCAGTGCTGTTAATTGCGCTAGTTATTTACATGTAATGGAGCATGACTCTAAATAAGACTGCGATTTTCTTGTTTGACTCCTCTTCCCCAGAAATCCTTTACCCTTCACTTCCTTCAAATTTCACCTTATCAGAGAGGCTTTCTCCTATTACCTAAATATTACTGCTTTATTTTTCCTAACTTTTGTCTCTCTCCTCATTGGAATATAAGTAAGCTTCATGAAGACAGGGAGTCCGTCTGTTTTACTTATATCTGTATCACTACCAACTAAATTAAGAAACTTAAATGATTTTTGAATTATTGATGAATAAATAATTAATTCATCACTTTTATAGACAGCACTTTCATATAGTGTTCTTTAATTCTTACAACTGCTCTCAGTTTTGGACGAGGTAGGTGGCATGTTGTCTATTGTATAGATTAAAGCAGATTAGTATTCTTGTTTGATTTGATTTGATGTAATCCACCACTTCGCCTTTTTCACATTGACTAGTTTTAATGTCCAAGGAGAATCCAAAGATGTTTCTTTTTTCCTTTCCATAGAGTCTCTCTGCTACCAAAAAAAAGTATTAGTAATTATTTTTTTTCCTCAACAAAAACTTCTGAAGCTTCAGTTGACAGATCCTTAAAAGGAAAACAGTTAGAGTTAGGGAAGAGGGGTAATGTCTTAGAGATTAATTAATATCTAAATGACATTGAAACTTGGATGAGTTCACATTTGAAAGATTAAGTCTAAGTTGTTTGTACTGGGTAATATGCCTTATTCCTCTCTATTTCAATAGAAGTCTGATAATCTTGTTCATGAAGTTAACTTTGGGTTTAGAATGTCAAATGAACTTAAAAACCCTACAGTGTGCCAAGTAGACAAAAGATTGCTTAAGTCCTAAGAAGGAGGTAAGACTATTTCACGGAGTAAAAGAGAAGGGACCTTTGACAGGGTAATCAGACAAGGGAACACCTGAAGGAAGAAAATGGACCAGCCTTGAAAAGAGTTTTTTACAAAAGACATTGCAAATCAGAAAGGACAGGTAGTTAGAACTTGGTGCACTTAACAGAAAAGGAAGCCAAGAGGAAGACATGGGGGAACCATGGCATACTGGGTTAGGCAGTAAAGGGCCAGACCACACTACACTTTGTGGTAAGAGATTTTGACTTTACTCAGGGAGGGGGAAGCCATTAGAGGTTTTTTAAGTAGAGAGCATTCTCTTAAAATAATTGGTGAGGGGTGGTAGCATGTGGGCTGGAAGCAAGAACTGAATGCATATTTGTCCGTAAAATGTAGCGATTGCATTTTAGATAGAAATGGACACATTTAAGAGAGATTTGGGGAGTAAAACCAATGGAACTTATTGGTGGATTGGAAATGGAGTTGAGATTGGAGGAGTGGTGGTAGAGAAGAAAGGACAACTGCTAAGTTTCTGGATTTAGCAGTTAGATGAGGTATATATAGTACCACTCACTGAGTTTGGGAAGATTAACCAAGAGCTCTGTTTGGAACATCTTATGTTTAAGATCCTTTTTGAATTCAAATGAAAAGACTGAGAAGAGACTCTGAGTTTGGAACCCAGGGTGGAGAGACTAGACATAGAAATTTGGGATTTGTCAGCATATAGGTGGTAAAGTACTGAGACTGAAAAAGAGACAGCATAGGTAGATAACAAGATCCAGGACTTATTCCTGAGAGAAGAGCATTTAGGGCAGAATTATCATTCACTGATACATCCAAGTACCTAGAGCATTGCCTGCCTGGCACATGGTAGGTAGGCTCTTGATTTGTTAAATGAATGGATGAATTTCATTTAAAAACCCCAATATTTAAAAGTTGGCAGAGGATTGTCCTTGGGGTAGGAGTAAAATCCAAGAAAATTGTATGGAAGCCAGGATTCAGAATATTTCAAGGAAGAGTAGTGAATAGTTGTGCAAAAAGCTACTAGGGCTAAGTAGTCTGGAAGATAGAAATAATGTAGTAGCTTTTTTGTGCTTTTTTCTTATTTCTTGTTTTTTCCAGTCAGCCTATCTTTAGGGGTAAGGGCACATTTCACAGTCCTGAAATCCAAAATGATCTGAAAATCGAAAATGTTTTGTAATTCATTTGGCATCAAAAGCTTAACCTAAATAATAGGAGACTGTTCATGATCTTTTTTTGAAGCAGAGTCTCTCTCTGTCATCCAAGTAGAGTGCAGGGGCATCATAGCTCACTGCAGCCTCAAACTCCTGGGCTCAAGCAGTCCTCCTGCCTCAGCCCCAGGACGCCTGGCTAATTTTTCTATTTTTGGTAGAGATAGGGTCTCACTCCTGCTCAGGCTGGTCTGAAACTCCTGAACTCAAGCAATTCTCCCGCTTTGGCCTTCCAGAGTGCTAGGATTACAGGCGTGAGCCACTGCGTTCAGCCTGTTTATGATCTTTATTCCACTTATTGTGAATATTCACATATTTTTTTGCTGCAGAAGTAATGTTTGATTATAGCATGCTGCCCAGACTCTCTGATATTACATAATATAATATGTAGCAGATGTGCCATAGTACCTTTACAAAATCTGAAGTGGTCTAATATTTGAAACATATCTAGTTCTGAGGACTGTGAATAAATAAAAGATTGGGGACCTTACTAACCACTTCCATTCTGATAGCTTCTTGAAGAGTGAACAACTTCTAAAATTTTGCAGATAAATCTTTATGGTAATTTCTTCACATTGATAAAGTCTGTTGTGTTCAATACACCTTTGAGCTGATTTTCAAGGTGTTTGCTTTATTGGTAAAGTATTTTTACATACAGTTGATTATTCCTTTCCCGAAATGCGTGGGACTAGAAGTAGTTCAGATTTCAGATTTTTTTTTGCTTTTGGGGATATTTGCAATAATACTTAACAGTTGTGCATCCCTTACTTGAAAATCCGAAATCTGGCGTGCTCTGATGAACATTTCCTTTGATTATGAAGAGGATGTTCAAAAGATTTCGGATTCTGGAGCATGGCAGATTACAAATTTTCAGATTGGGGTAATCAACCTGTATTTTGATGAAAATTGGGATAACATTTAAAATGCCCAAATTATATTACTGACCATTTAAATGAGATGAATGAAAACCATAGGTTCTTAAAACTAAGAAAAGATATTTTGTCTTTATTAAAAAGTGGTTGCCTACAAAGTAGCCATCTAGGGAATTGTGAGATACAGAGTTAAGTTGGGAAAAAGTTGGAAATGGTTTTTTGTAACACTCATATTTTGGAACAATTCTTGTAAAGTAATTATCTGTAGCTTGGATGTCCTTGTAGACACGTATCATTTAGGTTGTATGTATATTTTTGGCGGGACTGGGGCCCCTAAATTGTGGCAGACAAACTCGTTGAAAGCTATGGATATTCATATAAAATTTGAAGACCCTATTAGTAAAAAAATAAATTACTTTGATAAACTAGGTAGGTAGTTTCTTGTGTTCATTTTCTTTGAATTAACAAAGTCTCTAAACTTTTATTAAAGTATTTTCATTCCGTATTATGTTCTTTTCTTGTCAGCCTTCACCCTATAGACTGTAAGTGCCCTTGGTTCTCCCAAAAGTACTACTTAAGAGCATTGGCTGTGAGCTGTTCTGCCTGAGTTTGAATCTAGCTCCTGCACTTGCTAGCTGTGTGACTTTGGCAACATTACCCGACTTGTCAGTGTTTTACCCTTCTACCCTATTATAAAATAGGAATAATAGTAATAATACCTGTCATAGGGTTGTTGAAAAGATTAAAAGGTAATACATGTGAAGTGCTTAGAATAGTGCCTTCTAGTAAGCACTCAGGAAATGATATTTACTGCTATCATTTTTTTCAATTACACTTGCTGAGAAGTTGCCAGCGTAGTTTCCTTTCTATAGATTATTGGGGGCTGGAGCTTCGCATTGGATTCTCAGTAGGTCCACATCCAGAGTATTTGATCTTGTAATGTGCTAAATGTTAAGAGATGTTTCATCTTGGTAATTCTTACACAGAGGCAAATGGGAGTTATGTGAAGACTAGAGTTTATTTTTACTTTAATGATCTCTTTGGTAGTGATGATACCCTAGAAATACTATTCCTTGCATTAACTTAGGTACATGATGCTTTGTAACACTAGTGAGTTTTCCATACCTAAGAATTCGGTGAAACCAGATTGCTTTCAAGGAACTTTGTGTACCGCCACCCTGTAGGGTAGAGCTTTATGGCAGATCCTTTCCTGACAGTTTATTTTCTGCATTCATAGCCTTTCAATTGTGTTACCTCCAGAGGACTGTCTTCTCATGGGGCCTGATTTACTACTTGTCTATATTCTTTCATAGCTCTGTTGTTGGTACCTGCATTAAAAAAGTGGCCTAGGGGCATAGCATGGTGGCCTGTAAGCCCAGCACTTGGGAGGGAGGTCTTAGTGGGATGATCTTTTGAGCCCAGGAGTTGAACACCAACAGGGGCAACATAGCATAGTAAAACCCATCTCTACAAAAAAAAAAAGAAATAATTAGCTGGGCATGGTGGTCCACACTTTTGGAGACCCAGATATTCAGGAGGCTGAGCCAGGAGGATTGCTTGAGCCCAAGAGTTCAAGGTTGCAGTAAGCTGTGCTTGCACTACTACACTTCCAGCCTGAACAGCAGAGCGAGACTCTGTCTCTTTAAAAAAAAAAAAAACAAATTTAAAAAATAAATAAAGTGGCCTCCCCTTTAAATGATCGTGTATATACAAATTATTTTCTGAGGAGAGCTTGTGATGAAAATGGAATTAAATAAATTAGAGATATGGTACGAACAAACTCTAGTATTTGTAATATTGGAAGCATGGATTTTATAAAAGTTGAAAGGTTCATCCTGGACTGTTATCAAATATGTGGAAGAGAGAACAAAGATTTTGGAGTTCTTGGTTTCCATCAGACAAACAATTTTTTAAAAGGCATGTATTTAGGGAGGATTTTGAAAGATTTATTATTCCGAAAGTAGGTAAATGGCATTCTTAATCCTAGCTTTTATATATAAACCTATGTTGAAATGATAGACTTCAAGCCGTTAAAATCAGCTTGGCAGTCCTAACAAAATTTGGGGACTGTTTATTTAATCATTAGAATAGTTATTAAAATTAATTTCTAATTCAACAAAAGCTATTGTAAAAGTACATGTTACATTAGAAAACCAGTTAAGTCTTCTCTTAGTGTCTGTGGGGGATTGGTTCCAGGACCCTACACAGATACCAGAATCCAGAATGCTCAAGTTTCTTAAGTAAAATGGTGTAATATTTGTATATAACCTATGTACATCCTCCCTTGTACTTTAAATCATCTCTAGATTACTTGTAATACCTAATATTAATACAGTGTAAATGCTATGTAAGTAGTTATGTTACACTGTATTGATTAGGGAATAATGACAAGAAAAGAGGTCCGTACATGTTCAGTACAGACACTACCATCCATTTTTTAAAAATTAGTTTCAGTTAATGATTGGTTGAATCTACAGATAGAGGGCCAACTTTTATATATTTAAGAGACTTTCTTATCATCATGTTTTATTATAAGAAACATTGAAGCTTTACCTAAAAGTATTAATTTAATTGAAATTTGATAGATGAAAATCTATGATATTGGTGTTATTTGCTTATTTTTAAATAAATTTTATGAGTAAGTTTTAAAACATGGGGATATAAGGTCCCATTTAAAAAGGCAGGCTAGGAATCATAACTTTTTAGTCATGAAGAATGAGACAGTATTCTTATTACCTTGAAAAATGTCATGGATACGTCATAACAGAGCAAAACTTTATTTAGGAACTAAATTTTAGTTATCAAAATTTGCCTGACAGACTGTAAGATGGACACAGAACATTTTTAACGCTTATGATAACAACTATAGGGATTTCTGAGATGCTGAAAAAATTTTAAATTATGCCAGTAAAACCCAGAAAACTGAACTTAAGCATCTAAATTTATCAGAGAATACTAAAAGCAACTAGTGCTTTAAAGAACAGAAACTCAAAATATTTGGGGGAACCAAAAATCAGAAAAGCTTGCTTTCCTAATCTACAAGTGAACGTAATGTAATAATGGAGTCTTCAGCATGTAAAAGTGTGCATAGTACATTGGTTTTCTACTGTAGTTTGAAAGTTGCAAAATCTAAAATTATAATTTAAGGTTTTAATAAATCTTATTAATTGGTAAATACCTTCTAATGATAGACATACCTAAATTCAGATAGTTTATGAAGATTCTCTTATGCGTATTGTTTAGTTTGTGTCTTTTCTATTTTAGGTGATATTGGAAATTACTATTATGGACAGGGTCATCCTATGAAACCTCATAGAATCCGCATGACCCATAACTTGCTGTTAAATTATGGCTTATACAGAAAAATGGAAATATATGTGAGTATACCTTTTCATAAATATTCAAAACTGATTTTTTTCTTAACTACTACTTAGGAACTTTGCTTATTATTTCCCTTTGCAGGACCTTCAGCAGGTGAAAAAATCTGGAAGAAAACAAA